>NW_027466869.1:1302500-1540000 GCF_046128005.1 Genypterus blacodes
AAAAACTATGTATCCATAAAAGAGGCTAATTAAGTTTTCCACTGGGCTTTGACCCGTGTGTGTTCACATTTCTAACCCTCGGTGTAACTTTTTTTTCCATGTTACTTTGTGAAATAGCTCAATGTCAGCACCCTTATAAACAAGGGCGGAGGACAGAACATGTTTCCTAAGAGCTATTAACAATTTTGACAGTGCGATGTAAAGAAAGCACAGAGGGAAGGCAATACAAAAGCAGATGGAAAGAAGGCAGGCGATGAAGGTCAAAAGAGCGATATCGCCCTTTTTTGGTGGGGTCAAGGGTCACACCATCTGCATGCCTCACAATCACCTATAGGCATCATCATCGTCACTTCAGCTCTCTGCCAAATGCTCGTTGGGCAAGTTGAGTGATGTCAGCGAGAGACAGAAGGGTGTGTGTGTGTGTGTGTGTTTGTGTGTGGTTGAGGGAAATATTCAACATGACACGACAACCTTCCAATGGTAACGACTAAAGAATGTTGCGGACACCTCATCCATCATTATTGATCTTTTAGTAGGTGCCTCATTAGTAACAAGTTTTCCTATGTGCTCCTTCTAACCTACAACCCTTCATTTTAAATGTTATTAGGCAGCGACATGGAGGAGGAGGAATCGGCAACAGAAGGAAAGTTGTTTGTGTTGTGTTTGAGTTGAACATGTGGCTGTTTTTGCAGTATATATGCCACTTGATCACATTTTTCCAATAACCTTCAGGGAACTCGAAGCGTGTTGCACGCAGAGACAAGACGAGAACTGAAACTCTGTGCTATATGTAAAAGGCTGCTCATAATGACTGTCCTGCTTAGTGATGATTATGTAAATTAGCTGACATTATATATACGCGAAATGTCTGCATGTCAGCCCGGAAATTGCAGTGGCATGAACAAACAAACACTTTAACAAGGCAGATTTCTACATAATGTGTGGCTGTACTCATGACATAAACCGCTTCCTATAGCGCTCTGTCGCCGCTCTGCCTATGGATAAAAGGATGACAAGAGTGGGAGGAGAAAAAGACGAGAGCTTTCAAGTGGCTGCTTTGAAGGAGTGTGACAGAACCAATTGATTGAGGTGATTGGAAGCTTTACTGAAAGCCGCTGTTGAAATGGTAAAAGGCTCTTAAATCATAAATGAGACACAAACAGCGCAAACATGACCACACATTTTCACGCTTGTTCCCTTTTAGTTTGCACACGCAGGCTGTAAATTCTTCTGTGGCACTCGCACGTAAAAACAGTCAAGCTGGCTGAGTTCATACTGAGGTTTGGTCTGTTATTAGTAACACATAAATGAAACATCACTGCTTCAATTATTTCCATTTCAATAATGATTCCATTTCCCAATCAAACAAAAAGTGTTTTCATAACCTCGTCCACATATCAGACTCGAAATTAGTATAATTCGTGTCTTTCATTATATTAAGCCCTTTAATGCAACTTCTTAAGTATTAATCATTACATTGTCTCTGTGGAAATATCCTGAATTAAAAAAACATTAGAAATATTTGGTTAGAGTGATTATTCATGAGAAAAGGAAATTGTTCTATCTCCATGTTGGGAGATGAAAAGGATGGAACTGCTAAATTTCTGTGTGACCACGATGTAATGGCCTTGTGTACGTGTGGATACCCACAACCACACTGCCTGGAACGTTGTGTGTGTTTAGTCTGAGTGGGGAAATGTAGGCCAATGTATGTGAACCGTGGATATGAATCGACACAGCCCAATACACAAGTTGGCCCTTTACACACAACACAAGAGTGTTAAGGCTTCCCACTTATCTTAATCTCTTCTGGCAAGATACACATTTTGATTGGCTGCTATGGGCGATAATGTTTAACAGATTATAGATTAGATGCACATAAAGATGATCCTATTAAACTACACTAAAACCCTTTTTCCATAACACGAGTCAACACGTGGCTAAGCATGTTAAAGTACATATATGAAGGGCAAGAGACGGGGAAAGAGCATACATGTTTGGAGCTTATCTAAATGTATTCAAAACAGTTTTTTGTTCCTAACCACACATTTTGTATAAAAATAAAAAAAAAATTTAATATCTGGTCAATAGAAGTGTGTTCTATTTTGACATATTAAAAAAGGTAACAGCCTGGTTGACATTGTCCTTGGGCCTGCAAATGTGCACACATTCACACACACGCCCCTGCTTGCACGTCATGCATCATGCCACCCCAATGCATACAACATGCTTAGCTGTATGTTGCCTTGTGTCATGGAAAATAAGAATTTAATGCGGTATAATAGGATCATTTTTATGTAGATATAATCTGTAATCTATTACACAACATCGCATCTGCATCCAATCAGAATGTACATGATCTTATGTACAGGAGCAGCTTAGAGCCTATTCACTCACTGACTTTATAGAAATAAAAAAAAATAGCTTTAAAGACGTTATTTTAGTTATTTCTAACAAATTATCAATATATCCCCTAAGTACCTAAACAAGATAAAACCAACCAAATCGACAAACCTCTGCTCCGAGAGCTTCCTACACCTTGCTAGTGATATATTGCTATATTGATTAGGGCAGGCCACACCTTTCCTGGTTGACAATAACAACAAAGTCTGCACGACACACACCGTCAGCACACTGGAATCAATACATTCTGTGCAACTATGTTTGTATTGACAGACATCTAAATCAACAACATATATAAGAGCGAAACACAGAGGCTGATGCTAATGAATAAGAGAATACAGTCAAGCTTTCAGAAAAATAACTAATAATAACAGTAACAACAATTTATAGCAAGAATGTGATTTGGCAAGAATCAACGTGATATATTGAGTTGAGCAACCATCTTACTATGCTGTGATTACAACGTGAACATGCATGCTTGCATATATTGCCCTGCATTCAGCAGACTAATTAGATTAGGACAATCTTTACAATTTTGTAATTTAAGTTAAATATTTATTTGGGTTTTTATTTTGTATGTGTTCAATTATATGTGGTATGTACTGAAACTGTATTTTCAACAAACAGATCGCTCAAAATGCTTATTTAATAAAGGGTTGCAATATTCTTTTACTATTGATTTGAACAATTATGTCAAGTGTTTGCATGAAACCAATGCAACAATAAAAAATGCAAATATGTCACCAAAGTACAGAAGAGGGTGAAAATCCTGTCTGTAAAATCCACCGTGACTTTTGTGAACTTCCTACCCTTGATTTTACCGCAGACAACACCCTTTTTCTTAGTTCCCATGGAGACTGATAATTGGGTAGAATATAAATATGTACAAACACACATTTCTCCCCCACAGAGAGAGATGAGAGTCAGCGTGGTCACCACATGGATCAATACATTCCTCCTACATTCAGTTTGATCGTGTTCAAGAATTCAGGTGGTGGAAGTCAGAGACAGAAAGAGGAGACGAGAGGGAGGGAGAGAGAGAAACAAATTGAAAGAGCAGTCAGAGACAGCAACAGAGTCTGAGAGTGTATGTGTGTGTGCGTGTAGTGAGTGGAGGTGGATTTATTAAGCATCTATTCCTTTTGATTTTTCAGGATATATTTGATTTGCTGGGATATCTTAAGTTGAGTATCTATGTTTGGCTCAACATAATTAATGTTTTCCCCTCTCTTTACCTCTTCACAATACCAAAGATTCACAGTTTCTGATTGTTGTCGTCTCTGGATCTGCAGGTATTTGCTGAGCAATCCCAGCAGACATTGTTACAAGCACAGCAGCAGTTTGGAATAACAAGGAAAAGGAGTCACGTTAAACAAGAGGAACATACGATTGAAGTTCAGGACTAGAAGCTAAAAATATTGATTGTTGTCGATTCCTGCCCTTCCCCCTGCAGATCAACTTTAAGCCTCAAGAAGAAATATTACTTTATTAAAAGACATTCTTCAGCAAAGGCACGACTTCACACACCAGTGAACACTCTCCTCACATGCAAACGGAGGCATACACACATACAAATACACTTTTAAACACACACACAAGCATCATTAGCTCCTGCTCGGAGCTATCAATCCATCTGGTCAACATGAATATGTATCCAACAGCAAATTAAGACACACTGGCACACACAGATACCCCCTGCAGAGACCAAACCACAAACCTTTTCCAAAACTGGATTCATCTTGTTTCTTTAACAAACCGAGATAACACACACACACACACACACACACACACGTACACGTTCACAACCAAGTATGTTTGTTCAGTGGTGCTGACTGTAAGGCTTGTCTGACCTTCAATCACAGAAGCCCCTCCATATCCTGTACTTTGATTTTACTACGACGAAAGCAATAAATCCCCTTTTTCAGATGTCATGTAAACCTTAATGTGAATGAAATTGTTACACAAAGTCAAACTAACAGACCTAGATTATGATCAATTTATTCAGGCATGTAAACTTCTCAATGGGAGCATGCCAGGTCCGTGTGCATCAATGGGCAGACTTTACATGTCTACTGAAACAATCCTCAGCTTAGACGCATGATGGTTTAAATTCTAACATCGGCTGACTTTAAGGAATAATCACTTCTTTCCATTTCTTCCAGATTCAAATTTAGTAACACTTTGCAATTATTCAGTCTTTGCTGCTCTTTGATTCACACCTATGCAGGAAATTAGCATTTTCACACATTTATGGGAATGTATAAATACAAGTAAAGGCTTAGATACCAGCCTAATCACACAGACACACTTGCGTACAAACACATTCTTACACATCCACAGACGATAACAAACACACGTGCACAAACACACACACACACACACAGTTTAATTGCAATAATTAAGCAGTTTAATTTAGAGCAACAACTGTTGATGCGGTGTGTGGGCAGCGTGGCAGGGGGTATCATCACCAGAACAGGCAATATATAAATATATTCTGTTTCAGGTACATAGTACATATAGTAACATGTACGCCATTTAATATGAAGACATTTTCTGACATTGCATTGAAACAAACACACTGGTAACCTTTATGATAGATCTTACTGAAATAACTTGAAGTGCATCACTTACTTACACCATAATTTAAATAAGTTGATTACTACTCATGAATGTGTAATATATGTAATTATATATACCTACAAATGCAATAAATACATGTATAACCTACTAAGAACATCAATGATAATGGACAAACCCCTTGGGTCAAACGGTATATAAACAGAATAACTGTAAATACACCGCTCGAGAAGGGATTCTCTTTAGGACCCAGCAGCAAGCCAACTCCAGTACTGCCATGCTTGTGTATGTGGTCAGACAGAGTAATTGTTGCGTGCTGTGTGCATGTGTGTATGCAGGGACATATTTTCACCATATGCTATTTGTTGTTTTGTTTTATTTTCGTCATGTTTCAGTTTGCATGCCGCAGGATAAACTGATGCTTTTTTTCCTGAAATTTCAGAAAACAATCAATTGTATTTTATACATGTTTTTTCTACTTAATTTGGCTTAGGTGATAAGCAAAAATGCTTAGGCACGGTAGGGAGAACTCTGCCAATAAAATCACGCAATAAAATAAGTTTTTTAATCCTTTTTTTTTTTTAAATAGAGGATGTAGCAAAAAAGAAAATGCACACTAAAGATGCCATTGAAAAATTATTGGGGTTGTGGATTAATCAAGCAATCGACTGATTAATATGAGTAATGCTCTGATTACTTGAAGCAGCAGTGTGTTTCATTAGTGTGAATGGCTCATTCTCAGGTAGGGGACTTATCCACGTCTCCTGTGCTTACCAGTTACAGCACCCATGGAAACAGAAGGATATACAGTAGTGAGAATGGAGATGTTAGTGATTGTGTAAGGCATCAAGAGTCACAAGCAAAGACGCTTTTGCTTGTCAGTGGAATTAGCTGTAGATACATTTTAACACATTATCGGGGAAAATTATCCCAGAGTGGACAGAAAATTCCTCAAAATTGGGGAAGCTGAAACCAGTGACTACAACCTTTCAGCACTAACTGGACATCCACAGCTGAAAATACCTATACTTTAAACTAAATTATGTCATTGTACAAAATGAGGGTTATCCAGCAAACAGGGGTCATCCGTATTGTCTGGAGATATGACCTGAAGACAGTCTATCATGATAATGAACTTGTACATCATTAAAAGGACATGAGATGAAGCAGAGGGGACGAGGGAATGGCTGATGGGCAGAGGGGATTAAAGGACAGGAGAGGGGGAGAGATGAGAGGGAGTCAAAGGCGGCTATAGGGGGCAGATCCTATTTCTGTATGCGTCAGAGACCCTAAGAAGTGCAAAGCACTGAGGGCATTAGGCGCGCGCACACACATACACACACATCCAGGATGTCTCGACATTGAGATTACATATGGAAATGAGTTCCTATTAAAAAGTCATTGATGTGGTAATGGTTAATATCAGTTGTCAAAGAAGTCAAGGCAGTGGACACACAAACCCACACACACATGCACACGCAAGCACATACACGCACACAAATTGTTGTAGAAGTTGGGTTATTAGTTCTTTTTAATGGTACATTAGAAAGTTTAGCTGCGTCCAATTAAAAGCAGTTGACCTATTTTCTGCATTGTGTGTGCCCGCTAATTTGATAAACAATAATAATAGGTCCGGTCAGTATTTATGCAAATATATTCATGACCCACCAGCAGGCATCACGTTGGCGTTTGTTAATTGACTTTGTATGTGCGTTTCTAAGACATTAGTTACCGTACTTAGCCCAGGTGAACTTTAAATGCATTCTGTGTGCCTCTCTGTGTGTGTGTGTGTTAATTAACGCTTGTGCCTCTATAATCTACTGTGCGTGTTTGGTCGTGTGTTTGCAAATGTAATATTTAGGGAGAGCTGGCTGTGTGCGTAATTTAGCTGGATCTGCAGACATTATGTTACTATGTAAATATTATTCAATGTAAACATGGGGGATATTCTCTGTAAGCTTCAGCCTAATGAATGTGGTTTGTTTACCAAGTTAATAAACTGGTGAAAAGATTCCAAACATACCCACCCCCATCTTCCTCTTTTTGTTTTAACCCTTACCCCCATTGCCACTCTCCACATACCATGAAATACCATCTTCACACACTGGGTTGGTGCACATTTGTGTGGACCAGCCAAATACAATTTTCATACATGGGAGCACACATGTACAGGATTTAGAAAAGCCTCCAGCCTGCATTTGACCATTCGTATCACACCACTGGCCACAGATTAGAACCATTATGCATAAAACACCCCGATCAGGGGCAAATAATAAGGTCTTGTATAACGCAGTGTATTAATTGGGACTATCATATTTCACTATCACCAAAGCTGGTTCCTGAATGATTTTTTCCCTATTATAACCGGAGAGAAAAGCACGAAAGAGGTGAGAGCTCATAAAAGCTGGTTCATTTAACTCTACGGGAGCCACGATGCAGCTGTGAACACACACGCACACGCTCCCAATCACAAGTGGAATGTTTCTCACCTTCACGTAACTAAAATTGGTCGTAGGCGATCATGCTGTCATATACAGTACATCCTTCATGGACGGATCTATCTGTTTAACACTGCATAACGGTGAGCTGTTAACAAAGAGCCTCAGTGGGTGATGGATAGGAGCGATCTCTCTCTCGTCCTCTCTCTCTCTCGCGCTCTCCTTGTCCCATGAACAGAAAGTGCGGGAGCAGGTGTGCGCTGAAGATTTGTTTTTGGTCTTTTCGGCAACAGTTGAAGAAACACTGAGATGGTTAAGACCAACTAAGCAGAAACCAAAAGCCCAAGTGTTAATATTGAAACAAAGTAATGCACCCACTCAAACTGCTATGTGAGGGGCCCGAGCAAGCCGAAATTGCAAAGGGGAATTGTGATCCAACACACGCACAACCACACACACACAAACACACAAGAAGGGGATGGGGGGGTTGAGGCATAAGGCTTTCTCCAAAGTGACAGATGTGGCAACAGGCCGTCCAGTCAGGCAGAAACACTCAACAGCTCCTTCAGCTGAAGACCTGGACTGACATTCACTGTGGCTGGAGAGAAAACTCAATGTCATCGCAGTCTCACTCTCACACACACACAAGAAAATACACACAAGTATCCACATACACAAGCACTCCATGCATAGCATCTTAACATTTAATAATCTTCTAAAAAGGAAGACTGCTGACAGCTAAAAAAAACTTCCTTTACTTCATCTTCAGTGAGATTGTTCAGACAACAGCAACCATCTTCTCTACAACTTCATACAACAATAATTATTCAAACAATAATGGGTTTATTAAACTTTTTACCTGCTGACTCTGAATACCAGACAGCCCTCGTCTGTCACTACATACATACAGACAGCTAGGGTGCATAAATAAATCACAAAATACCACTTACAGAAGGCTCACAATACAAGGAAACTACACACTGAATCCGGTTACATTGCCATCAATGCCACAGACTGTATACATTTTCAATCAATTATTCATTGGACTGAATAACCAGATTTATTATAGGATAGGAAATAGCAGGAGACTGCTTGAAGAAAAGCCAGTGAAGTGAATTCCCTGTGTAAGAAAGAGGAAAAGAGACTGACACAGTACATGCTGAAGACATGTCCAAACATGTACCCCATCAAAGCATGTGCACGTGTTCGCTCTGAAACATGTACAGACATGTAACTAGCTGTGTATATGATTGACCTTGTCTTCTCTTCTTTGCTGACGGAAAACGTTTCCTCTATTTGGTTAAATAAGGTCTGGTAAAATGTCAGTTAAGGTAGAAAAAATAAACTGTTGAGAGCATAGTTGCAGATGGAAAATGAAAGACTAAGATTCCGTTTCTGTTGCTATGTTTTCTACTCAAATCAATTTTAATTCAATTTTCTAACTTTCTTGAAAAGTGTCAACAGGCCGATTTATGTTTACCATAAAGTTTCTGCTGTTTCTCGCCACATTGTTCACTGCTGTCGGAGTAAACAAAGTCCTCTTATGGTGAGGACAGTGATTATGCTGTGGGTAAAGAAATTGCATCTAAGTAATAACGATAATATTGGAGACACTGTGAAATAATAATAGAATGTTTATGCTTCAAATAGAATCATTTCCAACCAGTGTCAGTGTATCTGATTTTATTTACGATTAAGTACTGCTACATTTTCTTAAGGTTCAAAGCTAAAAGAGAACAACTTTTCGGAGGGTACAGGATGTCACATGTAGTATAGCTCATGCTCTCCATCGCTGGTTTTGTTACCCACGCTCACTCCCCTCCCACTTGTTTGTTTTGCATAGTGTGCAACAACATGAGACCTGATAACACTGCAGACAAAACAGACGAGTGCACATGCAATCATTATTTGTGTAGAATACTGGATGTCATCACAGTTTAAAATCAGATGCAAATACTACGTGGCTGACAAAAAAATCCAATGAAACTACCGTGAACCTAGTAAACAAATTCAAACCGTGTGACTCCAGGTACTGTAAGTTGATCCTCAAAGCTACAATCACTTCTTAAAGAAGTGCAGAATGTAAGTTTTATCAAAGACAGTTAACCTCAGTCTTTAGGCTTTTGCATATCTTCCCGTCAAGATCAAACCTTAAATATCTGAAGAGCAGCGTATTACATTACGATCATTTGGCAGACGCTTTTATCCAAAGCGACTTACATTACATTACCACCCTTCGCAGAGGGGGGAGCAATTAAGGGTTCGGTGCCTTGCTCAGGGGCGCCTCGGCAGGGACTTGAACCGGCAACCCTCCGGTTCCCAAGCGGAAGCTCTACCCACTGAGCCACTGCCTGCCCTGCCACTGTATTCTTACTGTACTGAGTTCAAGTGTTACAATTGGATTGCCAGAGTATTTTTCTCATCTGATGTTTAAAATTTCTGACATTCAATTTCTGAAAACCATGTTTCGTCCCATCACTCCAGTCCCGTCCTGTTTGTACAGCAAAGTTAAGTTCAGGCCCTGAGGAATTGCTGCAAATCTGTCAAATAATACTGTAATTATGACGAATATGTACAGTATACGACAATCAGTATTTGGGCAGTGAGCAAAAGCAAGTACATCCTGAAGCACATGGTAGTTTGAGCTATGAGAGTTGGAGAGAACATTTACTACAAGGGATATTCCACAGATTCTTGGCCATTACAAAACATTTCTGAAAGAGTATCTGTCTGTGTGCATACAAATGTGTGTGTGTGTGCATGCATCAGCTGTCCCCCCTGTAGCCCCTTCTATGTCACCCAGCACCAGGGGCTTGTGGCTGTGGCGATGGGTGGTCCACTATGTGAGAACTGGTTCCTGCAGGGGGTGTGAAGAGACCCCCTGATGGTATCAAAAAATACCACAGGGAGACAACACAGACACACACACACACGCAAATAAACACCCTCAAGAGCCGAAGAATACGATTTAGAGGACGTGTGTTTTCCTGGACATACACATTGTGTATGTTTGGACCAAAATGCTCACTCTAGAACACCATTCTGGCTGGTTCTTAAGATCTCACAGTAGGACAGATTTGACAGATCAGAAATAAGTGCAAACAAAAAGCAGAACCACATTTTGTCTTTTACTCCAGGGGTGCCCATGTCTTACATGTTGTGTCAACCAAGACTAATTAGCAAAGGGTCAGAGATATTACTTTAGACATCCATGCTCCCTACTAGTGTGTCTACTGAACAAATTGTCCGAGATGCTGCAAGTGGACTGAACAATATATGTTCATTGCAACTTAAGAAGCAGAAGGCCAATTTCCTTGATTTGCAGCGAGACATTACCCACTGTGAAAAGCAGTAAGAAAAGGAGCCGCTATGATGCCAAGTATGCCCTTTTTTTTTTTTTTTGGAACCACAAAATGTCACAAGCTGAAATCTTAAACCTACCAGCAGAATAACTGTGAAATAAATCAGCATCTGAATCAGCATTTCATGTCCCATCCCAGACTTGGCTGTGGCAAATTTAGTAAATTAACATCCAAGATCTCCATTTACCTTCATGTTGGGATTTTACACAGAATTAAAACCTCTATATGTGTAATTATTGCCTCTTTCTGTCTCACCAGCACATTTCAGCCTCGCTCCCTTTCATTAGTCCCTCTTTTGCGTTCCTCTTTTCCGCAGGTAATGAGTTAAGTTGATCACAACATCGAAGTGCGGTTCAACTTAATTACAGGTAGAATAACTAATTAACTGTGATCTGTGTGCCTCCGTGTGTGTGACTGAAAAGACAGAAACTCGGCACTTTGGAAAACTGAGTACAGAGAAAATGAGCTCACCTTTTGCTGGCTTGTCAATCATACTTTGGGGATTAAATTGAGTAAATTTTCTTTTTCTACTGAACGTACGCATGATTATAAAGCTGTTAAATAAGTTGCCTGTCACATTGGTTCATATTCATCTTTTCAAAGAGACAATGTTCAAATAGTTTTCCATTAAGGCTCTGGGATCTACAACTCAACCGGATCTCTGTACGGTTGGGATCACTGCTTTGTACACAGGGTTTTATTTGTACTAGGACAAATAACTCTTCACAATGACAATAATAATCTTTCTTGTATTAGTCATAAAGAGAAGGCATTGTCTTTAAATATATGAAACTAAATTATTTAATTTGATCAAAATGACTTATCAATGACCCGACTTTTACATCAAACTAGGATAACCTGCTCTTGAGTGTGACTGTGGACAGAAGAGGAGGGTTTTTGAACAATGGCTATGATGACTGTCATTTCAAACTATTCCTGGAATGAATCATGCCGGATAGAAAGTGATTAGAGTGATAAGAGTTCCTTCATCTATGGGTGTTTTGGGCCGTGTCAAACACGTTCACCATTTCCGATCCATCTTTCACTGATCTAATGAGGTAGTCTGCTCTTGGAAACTGACACATGCAGCAAAACTTTAATCCACACAGGTCTCCAGAGGGCTTTAGTTCTGTGACTGCCAAAAAGATGAATGGATTCAAACAAAGGTCTCTATTAATCTCTCCTTCTCCGGCCTCCCAAACTCAAAGTCTAGACTTCCAGACACAAAGTTGAAGACTTGATAACTTGTTGCTTTAACATCGACTGACAATGACTCGTTAGGGCTTATGGAAACAAGAGTGACTGGTTATGAGCCAGTCAGGACAGAGCACAAAGGCATCATCGCACTTCCCAGAGGAAGCACCAAAGGTTACAGTATGTGTCTGTTGAAAAAAAGAGAAATAAGGGCAAGGGGACTTTCCAACTTTGCTTTAGCTGAAGAAACAAACTGGATGGAAATAAGGGCCGGTGCTGAACAACATTTCAAATGGTAGCAAGCAATACACACTTGATAGGTTGTGAGTATGGAGTTAATCAAGAAAGTTACTTACATACATAACAGGTGAAACAAGAGGACGAGTAAAGAGGAAAATGGAAAAGAGGATTCTAAAATGTGACCTGGGTCACATATCATCTCTCCAATCTCTCTTAGATAAATGTAGTAAAGCAAAAAGATAAATCTGTAAAGAAATAAAAGGGATTTTGTTTTGTTCAGCCCTTCTAACCCTTATCAACTGAGTCAGGGCTCAAAAGGATTCCATGGGTACGGGTGTGTGTCAAGGGGTTTCCCTGAAATAACTGAGGAAATGAATCCCTATGTCCTCAACAATCACTGCAAATAACAGAGACTGAGACTGAAATGGACTAACAATTGAGGAAGTGGGTATGTGAACAACAGAGCTCTACTTTGCTTAACAGCTCGGGGAACACGTGCACACACGCACGCACGCACACACACACACAGACAGAGACAGACAGACAGAGAGAGGGGGACAGAAAGAGAGAGAGAGAGAGAGAGAGAGAGAGAGAGAGAGAAAAGGAGGAAGGGAGAGAGAGAGGGAAAGAGAGAAAGAAGGAGAGAGAGAGAAAGAAAGAGAGAGATAGAGAGAGAGAAAGAGAGCGACAGAGTGATGTTTAGGAGGAGCAACTTGAAGCCAAATGTGAGTCAGTGGAGTTACAATAGTTAAACATTTTAACAGGCACAGGCAGAGGCCTGTGTGTGTGTGTGTGCGTGTGTGCGTGTGCGTGTGCGTGTGCGTGTGTGTGTGTGTGTGTGTGTGTGTGTGCGTGTGTGTGTGCACGAACATCGATGCAGCATGTAGACAATAACAAGCCCAGTGAGCAGAGCACATGGTGGAGGTCTGAATGCAGGTCTCCCACTGCCACCTATTGACTGATTGCAGAACTTCTGTCCCCTCCCCCCCAAACACACTATTGTAAGCAGAGTGATACAGTGTTTGTCACAAAGAAAAGAGTTGTGGAACAGGGCGAGAGACATTAATACATACAGAATGAAAGGAAAGACAATGTGGAGAACCAAAATGTGATATTTAAAAGAGGGGGAAACAAAAAAAAAGAACCATACTTCTTCATGAGCCAAAAATAAACTTGCACTTGTTTTGGGATATTACAGTGCATTTATTCTGCTGCCTTAATGTCTTTCTATGGTAGAGTTCTTGTATTTGCACCACTCTTAAGTTAAAGTCTTGGCGTTAAAGTGTAAGTCCGGTATACATGCAATATACTGTGGTGCAAATTACCAGTAGAGTCCAGACATGAAATCAGAGAGGAACATATACAATAACAATACTAGCACTATATCACAAGAGGCAGCTTAATGGCATGCTGTAAATTTAGTATCAAAGTATAATACATAGCAGTTAGAATATACAAAGCAGGATGAGGGATTAATACAGGAGTGCTATTATGTTTAGTGCTGATCAATGGGTTAAAAATATCTTGATTTAAAGGAGTGGAGGAGGGAGAGAGGAGAGGTGTGGACACAAGTTCACAGAGGACAGAGCAGATGGTGTCTGCTGGACTCACACAAGCTCTCTCCCCACACACACACACACACACACACACACAGACACACGCGCACACACACAAACACACGCACACACACTGGTGACATAATAGCTGTCATGCCAGGTGTGCAGTTGGTGGCCTGCAGTCTGGCACAGTGTGGAGCTGTGTGTTTTGCGTTTCCGTGTGTGTTTGTGTGTACGAGTGTGTATCCAATGCTCTTTGTGTGAAAGGGGCCCCCTATTCACCAGTCTCTCCTGCCAGCTTGGCACTAAATCACAGGACAAGACAGAGCATGCACGCGCACACACACACACAGAGACACACGCACACACACATTCACAGACAGACACACAGACTGTGGAGAAAGAGAAAAGAGGTCAATAAGAACACAGAGGTAAAGGAGCAAAGGAGAGGCTTTGGTTGAATCTTTGAGGGCAAAAGTTAGAACAACATATTTAACATTTTAACAGATGACAAACTATTCATATAGAATAATAAGCGTTCCTAATCCTAAACAATAATAAACTGCCTCCAGATGAGAGATACACACAACCACAAAAAACACAAAACCAGCATCGTGACCATGTATCATGAGTAATGATAGCGGTAGGCTGCAGCTGGCTTGACAAAACCTGGCCTAGGGAAACGTGTGTGCATGTCTGTGTGTGTGTGTGTGTCTCTATGTGTGTGTGTGCGTCACAACTGTCTTCCCTTTCTCATTTATACACAACAAGGGGACGACATACAATACACTCTGTCTTGAATATGCAAGTTTTTGTGCATGTACTGTACAACTGAATGCAGTATGTGTACACAGAATAGACGGGTGAGGAGGTGGAGGTGTGTGTGTGTGTGTGTGTATGTGAAAGTGAGAGGGTTTATAGCCAGACCAGTAGGGGCTGACAAACAGCCAATAGCCTGCTCTGCATTACTGCAACTGACAATAATGACTTGGCCGACTAAATATTTACAGAGAGAGAAAGAGGAAGAGAGAAAGAAACCAGACACAGGCAGTAAAAAGCAGTCTGAGGGCTTTTACATCAGTCCCCCCCCCCTCTTATCTCTCTCTCCCTCTATCTCTCTCAGACACACACTGACTCAAACGTGTCAATTGTGGCTGTCTCGTACAAGAAACACAGTCTGTGTCCATCACCTGACTCCCAAACCTCTCAGAGGCTGCTGCTGCTGCTGCCCGTGTGACGGTAGCATGGTGCAACCTCATACCTGCTGATCAACTCACCCGCCACAAAACACGTGTGTGTGTCTGTGTCTGTGTGCGTACAAAAATGTCGTCCATTTCACTCCACGGTGTCAACACTCCATTTGAAAGCGATACTAAATCCTTAATGAGTGCTTTCCATTTACTTTACTTTATGCTGTGACAAGTAGCTAATTCACCTTTTTTTGCGCGGTGAAAAGCTTTTCAAACCCAGCCTAAACATTAGTCTTGAAGCACAGAACAGTATCGTGCAGAGACAAAAGTTGTGTTACTCACAGGCGGATCACTAAATGGAGATGTTAATGCAAGCAAATACCAACCTTGAATCCTTTCTGTTTCTTCCCATTAATTGCAAAGTTTAAACTCTTATAATCCTCTTAATGCACTTGGAGGCCAGCGCGTGGGCATTAGGATGTTTAACAAAATAGATGATTTGTGGTTGAGAATTTCTTGAAAGTCTTTCATAGTTTGGGTTTGTCCGAGTGAAAAGAAAATTGCCAGCACCATTAGTGTCGTGCTTTACCCGCTGAGATATGGAGGGAATTATCCTGGTATGGAACTCCACCACAAAAACTACACCAGGCCACAATAATTATATAAGCACTGTGGCCTGCAGTACTTCATACACTGAGGGGCTGATCTGTGATATGTAATATTAAAGATAAAGCTTCTCATCTCCTTCTAGTTGCTTTGGCATTGCTGGCACACATTTAAGCTCTGATGTGTGTGAGTGTGTGTGCGTGTGTGTGTGTGATTCGTCACACAACATCCAGTTTGATGAAAAGCTCTTGCTGGAGTCGGAGACATGCTCGGTGTACAGCAGCGCGCATTGGTGAAAGTTCTGTCTACGTGAAAAACATCCACAACTTAGAGGCCGGGAGGAAGATCAAAAATCCATTTTTAGCTTCTCTGTGAGAGCTTTCCCAGAGTATGATGAATCTGACTGCTTCCACGCCCACAGGAAATTTGCGTTCGTGCCTGCATGCTCAGCAGTTTTCCACATGCGTTTTCCAATAGACACCACTTTGATGACGGTGACTCAACTAGGATCAATGGGCTCCTATCAATACCTCAGCCCGTCTCTCTGTGTATCTTCATTCTTTCTCATCTACCCATCGATAAGAAACATTAGAGATGCATCTTCTTCTAATTGACTTGTCTCTGTCCATTTTACCTGAAAGAATATTAATGCATGTGCACATGTGGGCATATTCAGATGTGTGCCTTTGTTCTATCTACATACCTGATCATGTTAACAGCAAAACATGCATACTGTAGGAGCCCAACTGCTTCCATCCCATAAATCTGTCAAAAGAAACCATTCTTTTTATTTATTTCTGCAATATCAATAGTCCAATATTCCATAGCTTTCTGTTTGCTGCTGTAACGACCTAGTGTCCCCCACAAGGATCATCTAGCTCCCATCTAATCCAATTTTATCTAGGATATAATTCAATTTTAACCCTTGAACTTGAGCTCCAACACCCGACCACAAGAACCCACTGACCCACAGAAGGTCATTCCTAGAGAACTTTGGCCACGTCTATCTGTGATCACGCAGCTGCTGCAGCAGAGGTAAACGGGAGCTGACATCTGTCACGGATGCTGAAGCGAGCCAACGAGCTAGCCTACATATCCATCTATCTATGGCTATCTGTCATATGTCATCTACTTGGGGCCAGGATGTAAAGCAGTGTCACTTCTGCTAATATCTGTGCCCAACACTGATGCTATCAGTCACGAGAGCAACGGCAGTGTGCAAAACCCATTATATGTGTATTGCACGAGTGGCGTCTGTTTTAAGATTTGTGAAGCAGAAGTCAGTTTAACAATGTAGCCATACCAATTGGTCAGATTGTCATTGGAAAAAACAATACATTTTCCATTGTCATTTCCATCTTTTACAATGCATTTTCTGTGGTTTTGCTTGTTCTGTAGGTAAAACTTTTTAAACAGGACAGGATATGCAAGCTGTCAGTTCTAGTAAAAAAAAATGCCACACTGGTGATAGGTTTCAACTGTATGCTGTCATTATGCCAGGGTCCCAAAAATCCCTGCTATGTGGTGATTGTTAAGCTGCATGACACACACTAATGTAGTGTGTCATGTGGGAGTGAGAGCAGTGTGTCTGTATCTACCAAGCGTCACGTCCTTTTAGACAGGCCTGTTTCAAAAACACCCTGCTGACAGTTTAAAATGACAAGGAGACAGACACAGTGGGGGAATCTCTCTCTCTCTCTCTCTCTCTCTCTCTCTCTCTCTCTCTCTCTCTCTCTCTCTCTCTCTCTCTCTCTCTCTCTCTCTCTCTCTCTCTCTCTCTCTCTCTCTCTCTCTCTCTCTCTCTCTCTCTCTCTCTCTCTCTCTCTCTCTCTCTCTCTCTCTCTCTCTCTCTCTCTCTCTCTCTCCATAACACATAGAATTTGAAGCTTATGCCTTCTTAAATATGTTTTAAACTGTATAATGTCAGTGCCCATTTCAACTGTACATGCTTATAGAGATGTGGTTGCCCTTAGTAACCCTGTTCTTTGTTATGATTTAGCCACATGTGGCATGTTCGGTAGGATTCATACCAATGCTGGCACTGAATATTTCTTATTGCAGTTCCCCCTGACAAACACACATTGATTACAGGCTTGGTCACACACTACCCACCAGTCTCTACTTGACCCGTCGAGAGCAGCATTTGATGGAATCTATTTAGTTAGTTTATTTAGCAGTTATTGTTACACCCACAATTAGAAAATGACTTCAGTGTTGTGCTGAGATTGTAAGAGGCCCCAAGTTACCCTCTAGGCTTCTGTACGGTGCTGAAGAGGGACTGTCATGATGGGAGACAGGCTGAAACACAGACCTCATCACAGAGTCAAGCCCTGTCAGCTGGTGGGCTACAGCAGTGAGCCTCTCAATCCTCTCCAGTGTGATGCCCTTTATTCTAAGACCATTAAAGACATTCAGAAACTTTTAAGTTAAAAATTAAATACAGATTGGTCGTGTTGTTTTTTGTAGAGTTGAGTTAGGAGAGCAGTAGAAGAAAAATTATGTTGACAGATAAGTGTTTGATCGAGGTTTACCGATATATTACGCATAATTAGTCACAGAACAAAAAACCCATGCTTATAGACCCCCCCCCCACACACACACACACACACACATACACCAACACAAACAAACTTGTCATTTCCTATGACATCCACAGCCTCCATTACCTGCATACATTAATGGACTCCTCTGGTGTTAAAAAAATTATAGATTCATACATTTGAATAATTCAGATTATTTTAAAAGCTGTGCGCTCACTCGCTCTCTTTTCAAGATGGGAAGCGGCTATTTACCTCAAATCACATTTGAAAATATCCCATAAATCCTTTCAAAGTTTCCGGAGGTAAACCAATCAAATACCCCTGACACTGGTTAACCGGCCAATCAAAATTAGCATTCATACTCCTTTTTTTATACAAAAGAAATCAAATTGCAGGGGCTGTTTGTGAAGCTCAATTTGCACGAGATAAGGAAAAGGTTGCAGAAAAAGAGAGAGGGAGCGCGAGAGGGAGAGGGGGAGAGAGGGATTTGCAGTATTGCCACAATGTAATTCCAAACTTAAAAAAAACATTTGATGGGGTTAACAGCATGCATTTGGTTTATAAATGTGGCTGATGATTCCATTTGGAGAAAAGGTAAAACAAAATATAAATGTACAGCATGTGAATATATTGTACATTAGATGGCCAAAGGGCTTGACTGCCCAATTATTCTTGGGTCCAAATCTGCTTATCACATTTGCCTGTGCGTGTGTGTGTGCCTGTGCCTGTGCGTGAGAAAGAATCATAGCTCACTGAGAACATTCAACCATCCATGGTTATACCACAAGCTGACATAGTGGTCGCCTTGCTGTGGACTCTTCAGGTGAAATGGTGACCGCTGAAGATGAGAAGCTGAGAAACTGCCTCTGTAAATCATGACAGGCAGCAACCTCCAGCTTCCTCTTTCACTGTTTTGAAAACAACTAACCATCTCTGACACTCATGTTTCCTGTGTTTCAACGGATAGCCCAAACAGGCAGACACAGTCACACACACACACACACACCTATTTTACATGAGCTGCAAATGAAAGTTCCTTTTTTTTAACAAACATGTTAACTGACAAGTCTATGAAAGGCCCTGATAAAAATATGTGTTTGATTCCATGTTTCTTTCATAACTTACCACTGGCAAACCTTCTGAACTAAACACATTCATTGCATGTTAAACCTTCAACTTTACTGCAATTTAGTCAACATATTGTTTTTTCAGATTGTGATATATATTGCAGTTTGAAACATTTGAGTTTTTTTGCTCATTGCTTATTTACATGAAAAAAATGTGCGTGTCCAATGATTATTTTTGATTAAGATACAGATTATTTGTTAAAATAATTGATGAGCTTTTCGACAACCTGTAATCCAGAAGGAATCTCAACATGCTACAGATAAAGTTGTTTCTCTTGATTATTTAAGTATAAAGATAAATAAAGATTATTAACACTTGGATTCATGATCCACACAAACTTTATAATGGCAGGGCACTTGCGGCAATATTGCCGCCCATCTCATTAACAGTCCTCCTAAAATTCTGGCATGCTATGCCAACTAAGTTCCTCAAACAAGCATAAAGGGCGATCTTTACCCTACACTGGCACTTGTGAAAGTTCAAACAGCTGGTGAGTTTGCCCTTGACTGCCCACCCCTGGGCACAACACTGGCATGGATGCAGCTTTAAAAGATATCTGGGTGGGATTCACACAGCCATGACCTCATGAAGGATATAAATATATGTATATTCTGGTTCCTGGTTCCTCTGGCAGCAACAGAAACACATGGTGATTACAGCATATACAGCTTTACAATTTTCTACATCATTTGAGAAGCAGAATATATATTTTTATGTACATAGTGTTTATAATTGTAATTTAACCAGTGTTACTTTAGCACACGAGGTTGGCTCAGCGACCTGAGGTGAGGCTGTCACCGCAGGCAAAGAACTGATTATCTTGTTCGAAATTGTAAATAAAAGTGTCTTGTGTGACACTTTAAGTTGGGAGCATTGATGTGTTGGTGTGAATCTCTGCACATCCAAAAATGGAATGATACGTGTGAAGTCTCTAAGGTACATGGTTCCTATTGTTCATCAGAACAACAGTACAAACAAAATGTCAACTCTGCACCAAAGAGTATAGAACGCGGTATCAAAAAATACAATCTGTAACTTCCTATTTAGGCCCTTCCTGGTTTTGATTGAGGAACATCACAACGAGTGAGCAAGAGTGTCTTCCCCATTTGAAATGATTGTTTTAAGTTAGAACTCAAAAGTGATTGATATAATTCAATCTCAGCCTCAGTCAATGAATAGGCACAATAGCCACAGAATTAAAAAATAAAGACTTTTAATTATTTTACTTTGACTGAAGAACTCTCTGGAAAAACGTTAGTTGCTTACAAATACAATCAAAGCTACATGTACTGTATGTTCATGGCCACACTGTCAGGTTGAACTACATTTTAATTATGTGCGAGAGAAATGAATTAATTGGATGTGACAATTGACCTTAGCTTGTTGTACTCTAGGCATGAAGGACCCAAACACATCATCTGACATAAATTAGACCAGGAGGTCTGAAATCCAGTGGAGAGAAGCGGAGGGGAGATGATGATGAGCTGGGTTACAGAAACACGAACATGGGCATGATGCTCCATTCATAGGCATATTCAGATATAAGTTATTTACAGCACTGCTTGATTGTACACATATCCTGTACACATTTAAACCTAATGCCAGTGAGATGACACAGATTTGCAATAACCCAGTCATGAAATCCTTCACTTGCTGTTGAAGTGAGATGTGAACTATCAGTCCATAGACTTGCCCTTGACTGCCTTGCCTGGGGCTCTGATAGAAGCCCAGCCTGCTGTGTAGAGGGGGATTTGGGGGATCTACTCTTAGGGAACAGATGCCTGGGCACAACAGCTGTTAATCTGGCATTCAACAAGAGCCAACTGGCTGAGCCCTCTACCCAAGAACAAAAACATCAACATGTGTTACGAAGACCTCCCTCCTTCAACAGGATACACACATCCACACCCACACTCACACACATGAACATGGTGCAGCAAAGCCAAGTGTGAAAACACAAAAACACTGAGTTGCAAGTGACAAAAAGGCTGCCAACTTAAAAAGCAAAAGCTCCAAAACTCACATTTAATCACAGGTGGACTTCCACACTGATTATCTCCTCCTAAGATATTTCCAAAAGATAGTGGTGTGCCACAGCAAAAATGCAATCCAGCAGCACCACCGAGCTGTGTTGTGACTGCGTGTGCGTGTGCGTGTGCGTGTGTGTGTGTGTGTGTGTGTGTGTGTGTGTGTTGGTACATACCCTGGAACGACTGCCTGGCTCTCTCCACCAACTCCTCTATGGGGTAGCTGGCCAGGTCTCCTCTGGCATGCTTAGTCTTACAATAGGTGCATGCATTCAGACACCTAAACAGACAGACAGAGAGGGAGAGAGAGAGATTGATGGTTATGCTAATAATTGGTAGGGAGAGAAGCAGAGTTCATCAGTAAGTGTGCTCAAGATGTTTCTCCATGTGACGAAGACATTCAAACACGTACAGTCTTCAATATTATTAAAGAAATGGAGATTTCCATGCTAAAGGGTTTTCCAAAGACTGTGGGTCATCTAGGTTCTGTACTGATAATCTATGCTTTCACACAAGACAGAGGAAATTAAAATGGCAATTATTGTTTTGTGTATTTTAGGAAACCCACATCACAGAACTCAAAAATCTCACTCGTCAGGCTATAAAAACGATTCCCAAGCGTAACAGCTGAACTGAACTGAACCACTGCAATGCAGGAAGGTTGAAGAGAGCAGAGTCATGTGCAGAGGACTTTTTTAAGATCCAAACTGTTCATATACAGTTTCTCAGTCGTGCAGAAGCAGCAGTACAGAGGAGACAAAAGTGTCCTTTTTGTTCTTAAAGTGTGTATAAGGCCTCTATGACGTCTTGCTCCAAAATAACCACCGACAGCTGTCTCTCAGCCGGAGGAAAGCAGTGGGAAGCTTTGACTTGAATTCTTTGTTTTGTTTGTGAAAAATCAAGGAAGCTTCTGTCAAAACGACCATGAAAGAGAGCGCTTTAGAATATAGAGCAGAACAAATAAAATAGAGAAAGAAAATACATTTTTAAAAAAAGAAGAGAAATAGTGCCTGACACCCAAACAAGAGGCAATGAGCAGTGCCAAAAAGGGGATATTGCAAAATAATGAAAGCCACTGTTATAATGGCTATTGGTTTACGCCATTTGCTTTCTATTACTGACCACTACTTTGTCCGATTTGTCACACCGGATTGAACAAAACACGCTGCTGTTCATTTTCATAGACTTTTGAAACGACTGGCTCCAGTATTTGGCAGTGGATCCGTTTAGTCATGCAACGAGAATGCTGCCGGGTGAACACAAGTGCAATATTGTAATTGCATAAATGTGTGTGTTTGTGACGGTCAAGAAAGGGAGGACAAATAGAGGCGAGCTTTGTTCCCCTTAATGCTAGAAACGTAACCTTTGTGCGCGTGGCTTCAGATTTCTACGTTCCAGTTTATTCCTGCTTAGTAGATATCTAAAACGCTACAGAAGGTTAAACTAATACTGTTACATTAAAGGGTAAACTCTCACCAGTGACACAAATATGCATTACTTATTGGTGGCTTCAGATATAATCTACCATAAAACTGGATTTAGTACGGCAAGTGAAATCTCCAACTACCTCAGAAAGCAAAGTGTGACAGCCCTCCATCTAGATCAGGGGGCGACTAGCAAAAGAGCAAAACAAATCTGTATGGAGCCGCAAAACATATTTGAGCCTTATAATGAAGGCAACACAGCCTAGAAAATCTAAATTAGCCTATCAACATTATTCATGATTGTAAATGGACATTCAATAATATATTTTACCACTTGAGACGACTCTGCAGTAGGCTAGATATCAAAATTTGGTAGTTTGTTGGGGGATGTTATTATCAACAAAACAGAACACTTGTGAAGGGGAGAAGTTCTGTTTAGGATCACAAAGTAAAGATCAAAAGCTCAATAAAAATGTCATAATGTTCAGATTGATTTGCAGTGGGATGTTCGCCACGTTGCAATGACAACGATACGACATATTTCACTTACTACTGAAGTATAAACATTGACTGGTGTGTGACAGCCAAGCATGAGACTATGACATTAGACCATGGTAGATAACAAGCATAAAGCATCAGGGGGATTCCCATGGAGCTTGGGTCAACATCACAGATCTCTTGTCTCATACTCACAGATACACTGACTGGAGGCTCAAACAGGGCTGATATTTGTTACTGAAGTTTATAAAATTAAAACTAGATGTGATGCTGCCTTGTTATAATGAGTTCTGTTGAACAATTAATAAGCATCTAAAACAGTATTTTGCTCTCCTGGCTTAAATTGTAAATTAAGATTAAAATTTTACATCTTTTATATGTAAAGTTTGCAATTGTAATAGAAATTCTACTATTTGTGTCAATGACACTGCCAGTTCTTTGAAGAGCTGCTTTGGCTGGGCCGCAGAACCTTCAGCAGGTATGGATTGGTCCCAACCAATGAGGAACAATTTGCTCAGACCATGAAAGAGATGCATGAGTGTGTAAGGTACCCAACTTAGACCGATACCTCCCAAACCTTTTGTTGAGCAGAGCTTTTTGGAAGATGTCATCATGGAAATGAAAACAGAATAAGTAAATGTATCTATTCATCTACCCATCCATCTCTCCCTCTCGGGGTATTGCTTATCCTGGTTGAGGGCACTAAAGATGGCAGCTAGGTCACAGGACCTAGCTGTGGAGAAAACACAGACAGATGGGGCCCTGCAAGCACATACACACACGCTCACACACACATAGCACCAGGGGGTCCATCCATCTTAATGTGATCAGGCCCAGCTGAGTGGATCACAGCAACATTAATCTCAAGAGACAGTTAGTGGCCTGTTTGTGTGCGTGTGTCTGTGTATGTGTGCACACATCACACACTCTGTATCTGTGAGCTTGTAACTGTGTGAGCGCGCGTTTTTGAACATTTGTCCAGTATCACAACACAGCATTAGCAGTCTCGCCCACTCCATCAGCTTAAACAGACTGCGACAACTAGTCAGCACCCTTAGACTAACAGTGACTGAGGAGAGGAGGGGTGTCACTTTCTGTGACATGCACACACACATCGAATCCAAGCTGTACAGGCTGGGAATGAGCCATTTAATTCTAACGATGAGAGGAGAGAAGTATTAACTATTCCTCAATTTAAATGAGGATTTGACATGTCCCTGTATATGAAAATCAAATAAGGTATTCATGACAACAGCTCAGACAACAAAGTAGACGTACAACAACAATCAATTCCCAATATCCCTTTCCTTCTTATCGAGTTTATCCTTTTCCACTGTCTTTGCGTCTCTCTCCCCTCACCCTTGTTTTGTTCTACTTAATTAAATCAGAGGTGGGTGCTGAGCCCGACAACGGTGCGGTTCATCACTGCATTACAATAAGAGAGGCTCGGTCCCCTCTGTGTGCATATAAGAGAGAGACAGAGACTTGTGTAGCTGCAGCCTTGAAAATGTAACTAAAAAAAAGGAAAACCCTGAGGTTTCTGGATACACATGTAAACATCCCTCAACATACAAATACACACAAACACAAACACACACACAAATACAGGCTAGTGCCCTGTGGAAAAGCTCCCTCGAGCAGCATCTTACAGATAAAGTAAGACAGAGCTGGGCAGGAAAAGGCTTGCTGAACGATAAGCATTTAGTGTCTAATTAGAAAAATACTCTGCATGAACAAATTGGGCCACCCCTCTCTCTCTTTCCCTCTGTGTCTGTGCATGTGTGTTTGTGCCTTCCTATTGTCCCGGCTTGAAGCTGTAATTATGAAAACAAAGCTCAAACTATGTGGGGAAGCCTGAGCGCTTTGGAAAATTGTTAAGCGAGATTATTCACTGCAGTTATTGTTGACAGCGGGAGAGGGGTGGAGTGGGTTTATGAGTAAACTGAATCTTAAAACCGCTATTATACAAGTGAACAAAGCCCTGAGCCTGTAAGTTTACCGTTAGTGTCATCTCAAAGTCAAAGTGGAGGTTGCAAAATAATGTGGAGTCACGGAACAAAGACTACAGAGACAATAGAGTTAAGACTTATTAAGTTCAATGAATAGAGCCCGATTAGTTATTCATAGAGAGACTAGCAGCTATGCCTTATTTACCCTTGGAACATCATCATAAATATGAACCTGACTGCATTTAAGATACGTGGGAAAGTCCGCATGCAATAATATTGTGACACTGATTAAGAACATTAAATTCATGTCCTAAAAGCCATAATGCCTTCACTTATTTTTAGGTTTGGACCAATATCAAACAGAAGCCTTTATATTGGAGGTTGACCTTTCATACACGCATTCTTCACACGGCACATGTTTATAAAGTAACAAACTGTTGATTCGACAATGTCTGGCTCCAACGTTTTTGACAAAACTGAGCTGTTGTTAAACCGCCACCATCAGGTCGATTGATGTTTCATAATAGACTCATTTATTCAGGAGATAAAGCACTTTTTGTAGAATGAGCCGCGCCCCCTCAACTCCAGCTGCCAACTGTATCTCGGTAAGGAATAACAAGAAAACAATGACAAAACTTTTGCGTGGCTTGGTCCAGACATTGTGTGAGTAATATCCTGTTGCAACTGAACTAAAATTGTAGGACAATGTACAAAAACTGTTTTGGAAATAATCAAAAATGGTAGAAAACATAGTTAGGTAACTTTACATATATGGATGGATGTGGCAAAAGGAATGTAGTAGAGTTAGAACTGATTGTCTTTGAAAATATGATCAATATCTGATCCAATTGTATCACGATTGATCAATTATATGGAATTATATTTGAATTGCAATCGCGTAGGACATCAGCAGAGAGAGATTTAAATTCTACCAAGTCTCTGACCTTTGTATATTTTTAGTGAATGGGCTTTCACAGAAATGTTAACAAAACCCGCCGTGCAGAGAGGAGTCCTGATAAGATTTAGAAACAAAGCAAGTATCTTAAACCTCCTACACTCAAGTGTTTTACATTGACATTTGACAGTGCTTTTGTCTCGCCTGAGTCAAAGAAAATATATAGAGCAAAAATATTACTAATAATGTTTTTTTTGCATTTTTGTGTTTGTTTCCATCTGTGTGTAGGCCAGTGAGTGTATGAGTGTGTCCAGATGCAGCTGGGGCTCAGTCCTCTTAGTGTTCAATCCAGCCTTTGTGTCCGACCTCTTGAATTCTCTGTGATTTAGTCTCATGCCTCCCAAATTGAAAGAGTTATGTGTATACTGTGTGTGTATGTGTGTTAAGAGAGTGTGTCACATGATGTCCTCAGCTTTCCTGAAACTCCTTCATTACTTCGGCTTCTTGTTTTGTCTGGAGAAAGGGAGCATGCTCACGTGCGTGTGTGTTTGTGTGTGAGGCCACAACCACGTGTCTACAAAGGAGCCGTGAGTGCATTTTCCCAGCGTTTTGTTTTGTCTGCAGACAGACCTCGAGACTGTGTTTTTACTGGGCCGGTCCGCCCATTGTTACTGTACAGAATGGTATGGTGTGAAACATTGGGCCATTTGTGTTTATTATTTAAGCAGCGCGCACATCGATAAAGTCACAGAGAGAGGCACGAGATCTGATCAGCTGTCAGTCTGACACACAGCCAGGCTGCTTCACTGACGTGTTGAATGTCTGCCTTCCAAGCCACTTTAGTGTGTAACTGTCCGCTGCACTGACTGACTGCCAGTTTGACTTGGCTGTGTCACTTCATTGATAAAACTCAGGTTGCTCTACTTTCTCACGGAGTTAAGCCAAGGGCACACTACAAGACAGAAGCTAGCCTCCCTTTGAAGTTTGAGTCTGCGAATGAAAGCCCCAGATCGTAGCCAACACGGAGAACATTCCCATGACAGTGGCTCCTCTGGTGTAACGTGCTTGAGACAATTTCCAACCAATTGGACAAGCAACAGACACTGCGATCATTTTCAAACTTGTTTGAAATCTAGCCTAACTGTCCTCAGCTTTGTACCGCTCTTTGAGTGGCCTGATTTGTGATGAGGGGTCCTCTGTGGTTATCCGCAGCAGTTGCCTGAACCACAACCCTGTAATGTATCAATTTGTATGAAGGGGGGGAGGACTCAGTATACACATGCAAAACTACACCTCTTCCCTACATCACCTTTCACTTCAGTTAACGGCGTGAAAAAGTAAATCTGTATGTGAGACTGTGAAAGGAATTTCAAGATCACAGCTACAGTCTCACCTCAGCTGTGATTACTTGAATCTTTGATATACACATGGTGACAACCTTCTGTCTCGTTGTGTTGACTGAATAACTCCCTGGCTGTCTAGTAATGGACTGGCTGCCTCAATGACTGACTGCTATACTGAGTCACTTCACAAGTGGCCAACCAGACAGACAAGCTGTTGGGTGTTTTCAGGATTTATACCATTTCTACTTGGTGATTTCCTATATTCTGTGATTTTGACGGTTCTGCAGACGGTTCTCTGTCAACAGTACTTATCTGACTGGTTTTACACAGCTTACTATCTGTCTTAGTGACCGCCAGGCAAAGTCACTCCATCTTTCTCACTCTAGCAAACACTGAACACTCTCTCCTGGTGTTTTTAGGAACACCTTCACAACCTGGTGTGCATCTGGGAAACATTTGACAAAAACATGCATATGTACACACATAGATTTTCACACAAGTAGAAACAATATGCTTCATGGTCGACTTACAGAAAGGTGGACAAATTGTCTGTTTCCCCATTTCTTTGTCGCCAATTCATACACCAGTTAGCCCGTAGAGGAAAATGTGTAAGAAACATGATTGTACCAGTACACTGAGACAATCTGTGTATGTGTGCATGTGTGTGTGTGCGCGTGTGTGAACATACAAATTGTGTTTGTCTGTGACATACTGAGGCTAATTCAGTTGCTCAGGGGTTCTGTAGTGTAATGCCCTATAATGACACACAATCTCATTGTGTCCAAGGAGACACATCAATCTTTTGGATTTACTGTGGGGAGCACAGCGTTTGTCTCTCTCCTGGTGTTTGGTTAGGCAGACGAGTGCATGGAGATTGTGTGTGTGTGTGTGTGTGTGTGTGTATGTGTGTGTGTGTGTGTGTGGCAGGGATATCTGTGGCAGTGTGTGTACATCAGTGTGAGTGTTCAGCGGGAAGTGGGACTGTGTGCGGATTTGTGTGTTTGTGTGTTTAGCAGAGGGAAAGTGGGAAATAGAATAATATCTCCAGACCAGTGGAGCTGAAAACTACCCATACATTGGTTTGATAAACAGCAGGAAGGCTGGGGTACATAGCTAGAAGAGGTGAGGGCATGTGTGTGTGTGTGTGTGTGTGTGTGGTGGGGGGGTGGGGTAGAGAAAGAAAATGGGAATTCTTTTGTGGAAGCGTGTGGGGCTGCTGAAGTGCATTTTGTGCGTCTGTGTGTGCGCACCGGTGCCTTCATGTGTCCACACGATCCTACACACACACACGTGCATGATCGGTAACCCTTGTATAAACACCCTCGGCTCCCCTGAAACACTTTACTTTTCTCCAGCACGCATTTGTTGCTGCTCCACAGATTTTCACTTCTGCACCTCTGAAAGGAGAAACAACACATGTACAACGAGATTGCTGACAAACGATCAACAAAAATGAAAATGCAGTCAAGTAGAAAAAGCTCACAGTGCGTTTGTTTTTGCCATCGCACAGAGGCATGGACAAATTATCCCCAGGGCGTACCGCTGAATAGGAGAGCTTAAGCTGGAGCAGACACACCTGATTTGATTGTTGGATAACAATAATGTGTGTGTAGGACAGAGGGATCTTGTGCGAGCAAAAACTGGGTCCTCATTCTTTTAAACCTCATCCACTTCTATGCTGTAATTGCCAAAGAAATTCAAATTACAAAAGAGCACACAGGCCTGGTTCGTTTTGCGCTTAACTCGGCTAATGATGCCCGTCTCCCCCTCTTCCTCTGCGTAACCATGCCGCCCCCCCCCCTCTCTTTCAAGCACAGACTTTTATCTGCAAAAACGGCTCCTCTATTCTTACAGTGACTCCGCTACACTTTAGTGATAGTCTTTATTATAAAGTGTGTCACCATCGAGTTGCGCGGTATCTTTTTCACCCCCACCATGTCGAGGCCTCTGGCATCAAAAACACATTGTGCTGACTTTGACTGATCTCAAAACACAGCTCTCTGAAAAGAGGGCTAAGAAAAGAAGCGAGTGGCGGAGGAAGCTCTGAGGCGAGCTGATTGGGACGGAGAAAGTGGAGCGCTGCTATCAGGTGAAGATTGTCATACTGGAAGAGGCATGAAAGCCGTTGATAATAATAGTCAATATGAGGAAGGTGAAACTTGAATGGTGTAAACTGGGATGAAAGTGAATGGAATGTGACATGTTGACAATATGAGAAAGGGATGCGGCCTCATACGGAGAGTATAGCTATGACTCCTCTTTAATAAGAGATTTGCGGGGGGGAAGCCCCAAATCGAATTCAGGGCATCTATCATTTTAATTGCAGCGTGTCTGGAACATTTAAGAACAATTGAATATCAGATTATGGTCTAATCTGATCTAAACTATCATGAGCTTTTAAATCAGACAATTGATGACACACCCACATCTGAAATAAAAAATAAGTCAAAGGGTAATTTTACTGTGTTTAACTTTTGTTTGCATATAACATAGACAAGAACACATGAAGACAAAAGCATAAAATATCCCATTGTTGCCCCTTTCACCCGCCTGCCTCGCGCCTACATACATAAATCCCTTTGAGAACGTGATCAGACACCTAAATACAGATATTGTAAGAGATATCCGAATAAGGCCAGACGCCAAAGCATGATCTGTTGTACATCTACTATACACACAAACAAGCAGACAAGAAAGAGCATCATTAGTCTGTGTTGTCAATGCTGAAGCGCATCTAGAGAACAACAGGAGTTTGTGCTCAAGCTGTGTCGCCATTCTGACCCCGACTCCACAACAGTGGAAAAAGATATGCTCATGAAACAGCTTTGCTTGTGAGCAGGCCCTGCTGTCTGTCCACACACACAGAGAGATTGGGAGACCTGTGTGTATCAATGCCTCAGAGCAAAAAGGATCACAATTGTTTCATTTTCTGTGTATTTTTCTCGATGTGTTTAACAAAATCTACCAACAATACATACTGGATGGGTTTAGGCTCAGGTCACTAACCTCAAGCGATCCTGTTTTTAAACTGTTTTAACGTTTACGCTGGTATGCAGGGTCTTTTTCCATCCCTCCACTGTTCTGTGTATCCAGACGTCTGGCAACCCAATTTACATCTCTGTGAGCCTGCTAATGCTGTGGACATTAAACTTCAGTCAGGATGGTTGACACTGGCCTGTGTAAAGGTCAGCAGCCAGGCCGATAAGAGCTATTGTTCCACTGTGTCGGTGTGGAGAGTGGACAGAGGGGCCGTGGCAGCGAAAGACAAATCACAGGAAGCACGGCACTAACACACCAGGGGTCTGTGGGCTGACCAAAACACACTCTCTGTGGCTGTGTTTACAAAATGTGTGTGTGTGTATGTTTGTACTATGCTCTTGATTAGTTGGCTAACAGATACTGGTGATTACTGGGGATCATACAAGTGAAGTCAAGCAGACACACTGTGCAGCTTATATAAATCTTCCGCAGCCACAATGCTTAAAATGCATTAAATGCCCTTTCTAACCACAACAATGGCTGCAACATCAAGTGAAATTCAGCATGGCTTAATAGGCAGATTGAATTAACTTTCCATTAAGCTTGATAAATGTCACTATTAGTGTCAGAAAGGGAGAAGTAAATAAATAAAATTTGGGTAATGAATAGAAGAATCTGAACAAAGGCGGGAGGATAAAAGCTGTGTTTATGTGTCCTAAATACTCTGCTCCCTGGCCACTGACTCGCCCATATACAAAAAAATTCCCAAATTGTTCAAATTCACTATGGATCCATTCTTCCCTCCTATTCACAACAGTACAGCTTGCCTATTTGTTGAACAATCTAAAGTCTAAACCTGAAGAGCAACCATGTGCTTAAGCCGTCAAAGGTAAATATTTTCCAAAGCAACTACGCTTTACAGATTTCATACACTTTGATCTCATTTTAGGGACGGAGCTGGGGTTTATTGACACCTGGCTTTAACAAGTTGTAATACCAATAACAGAGGTTGTAATTGCCACCACAGTCACGTGTGACTAAATGGAGAGCCAGGAAGAGTCACATTATGAAATGAAATGAGCTGTGAGTAACTGGAATAAAGAACTTTCTTTCAGTGCCTAAAGACTAATGGCACTGCTGCACACAAACACTCAGACACAGCAGCAAATACACACACAAAATTAATGGCCCATTCTGACTGAGTGGCAGTAAATTCCTTGTTTATGATGCTGAAACATCACGATTCAACTTGCTCACAAAGGGGCTTTTACTGTCTCTGAAAAGATGCGCACATATAGATATATACAGGAGAAGAAGGGAGCCTTTTACGGTTAGTGTAGCCTGAGGCAAAAAGCGTACGCACACATACACACACCAGCTTCGCTAATAGTATCAACTGTGCTAAAATTGTTATCTGGGACGTATCAGCATAAAGCAGAGCATTAGAAAGCCACAGTGTCTTTTCCCAGGCTGAGACGGGATGAAAAATGAACTCTGCCCTCAGGCTTATACGTCTGCATAAAGAAGCTATTGAAGAAATAATGTAATAAACAACCCAAAAATAAATGCACAGCAGTGGAACATAAGCCACCACACAAAGTGCACAAGTCAAACATCTGCTGCGGGAGTCGACGGTGCATCAAGTTCAAAACAAACGCATCCAATTTAGTCACATGTCGACAAAAAACAACACAACACAACAACTGTTCCATATTCCCCATATTTCTATGGATATATTATATCAGTTTTCATTCCAGCAAATACTACACTGCTCTCACTGAATATATATATATATATATATATATATATATATATATATACACAGTCCATGAAAGTAAAAAAAAACCTTCATTGTAGTAAAAGGCAGATGCTTTTATGGATCCAAAATTAGAATTTGAGCTAAAAAAACAGTTTAGCTCTTGCTAACTTTGGAAAACTTAGCTTGGATAGTCTCTCTGATTTCAACACCTTTGGCTGCTTTGATGTTCTTCAATGATTCATTTTCACCAATTTTGAATAAATATTCATCTCATTCTCATTCGGAATTTAAAGTACATTTGACTGAATTTTTGCACAACTCTCCAAAAATATTGCTTTCATTGTTGCTGTTTCTCTTCAAGGTTAATGAATAAAGTAAGAACCCTAAAACCAAAACCAAATAAGAACAATTAGAAATTCTCCCAGTTTCAGGTAAAATTACAATACTGAAATTGGAGCAACTTGCAGCTTTGGGACCTGGTCTTCACGTACAGAATCACTGTTTGCTCATTAATATGTCAAAGTGAAGACTATTGGGCCAGGAGACACCGTGTAATATCCCTTTAAAACAAAGCCAGCGGGCATTTGAGATGTAGCCGGACTATGTTGAATTATTATATTTTCCAATGGGGGGATAAAATTAACCTGCAAGAAAAAAAGCAAGTCTAATTTGGATTTAATAGGTCCAAATGAAATTAATATGCAACTTAATGAAACTAATATTGTGATTCAATTTGAGGGAGAAATTAAATTTTCCTAGGTGGTCCCTCGTGCCACACTATGCCAGGCTGTTTGGAGGATTTGCACTAATAAAGTGAAGGGGGTGCTCGGTTCAGCTGGTGCACGCTGGGAAAAGGCACCGGAGGTCCTTGATTACATTAAGTGAAATTACACTGGATGCAGATACGCTAAACATTAGGAATGTTGTTAGTGTTCACGAAAATCCAAGAGGGGGGTTAGCTTGATGGCCTATATGTTTGGGACTAATAAAAGCACTTCTGGTAGACCTGTGTGATTTCTGTGGGGAGCCTCAACAATTAAGACAAGCAAAATACACTCACCGTGTTATGAGGCGGAATAGAAAGATGCTCTACATAGATTAAAAATAATTTTCTCCTAATTTGTAATTGCCATTTCCTAATGTGCCTAAATGCCCTTGTCCCAGCTTACTCCCCCTGTTGGTGACAAAGGGGGAGTTAGCTCACTCACTTCCCACCCTGTCACACGAGCCCTGACCAGAAGGGAGAAGTCTCTTGTATTGGTTTAGTACATCCCTCACCATTGTTGCACCACTGAGCACTGCCATGTGTGTTGGATGGGGCGCTCAGCCAAGCTAAATGCATTGAACCAAGATCACAGCTGTGGTGCGAACGTGGTTTTGCCTATAAGTCACTGGGGCGCTCAAGAGTAAAATGATGTGAGAAGCTCTGAAGCCAGGTGTGGTTCAGAAGCTTCAGTGGCTGTCGAGCTGAGAGGGAGCGAGAAAGAGTGAAAGCCTGTTGCAGTTCAGGGAAGCTGTAGGTTTCAGAAACCCACATTTAAGACTATTTAAGAGCTTTCAATTCATTCTGTTCTTCTTTCTTCCCCACTGAATGGCATATGCTCATTCAATTATTCTTTCAAATGCATTAGTAGCATTAAATCCATCCATCCAAACACTTGAGGTTCATAATAACTGCATGTAAGAGCAGTTAACAGTATGAAGCTCACATCTTTGAAAGGACCTGTTGATAAAATGTGGAAGCTCACTTACTCTGAAGCACGATGTCAATTGACATTTAGCTTCAAAACAAGGAGCATGTGTGTGTGGGTGCATGTGTGTCAGACAAAGGTCTCTCTGTTCCATCAGCTGACAAATGTCACCAATGATGTCAGTACTACCTCAAAGGAATATTTAAACCATCATTTAATAAAGAACACATTCTCTCCATTCCCCTCCCTTTCGCTCACACTGTGACTCTAACACACACAGACATATATAAACAACCATGTTAAATCAGCGACAGGAACACAACACACACAAAGGCACAAATGAAGCCTGAATTCCCATTACCACTGGTGTTATTTGGGGGAGAAAAACATCAACAGACTGACCCAGTCAACGTGTGTGTGTGTGTCTGTGTGTCTGTGTGTGTTTGTGATCCACCAATTTACTCAAAGTAGTTCCAAAAAGGGTAAAAACAAAGGGATTTATTTATAACAAGTCTGCCCCATGAGGAAAACAGTCGACTTGGGTCAGAGACAGAACCCCTTGAGGACGGCCAACCGAGTACTGACGTCTGCAATCATCCACATCTACAAAAGAATAACAAAGATCCCTATCCCTTTAATGAAAATTATCGAGAGGACATACAAAGGTCACAAAAGTGTCGAAAGAGTGTCTGCACACAACACACTAAAGCCTCTTCCACACAGACATTGCAGAATATCGGCAGAACTGCTGCCCCAGCATAGTAGGATTTGGCTTATTCACACTTCCAGACTTTTCCCGGGTATTGTGATTGGATTCACACACATTCTGGCATCCCGTCCCACAGTGGGGTCAAATGAAACCCCCTTGTGTGTCTACACAAAAACAAAAGGCTACTTTGTGCTTGCATAACAAGATGCCAGGAGATCCGGCAACCTATCGCTCCGACTTGGGAAGCTAGAACAGGTTGTTGAATATACAGCCAGTGTAATCTCTGGCTTTCACTCCACATTACACACCTATGCGGCATGTGCTGTGCTATCCTTCAAACAGACACGCTCCGAAATCGCTACCGGCAATGTTACTAGGTTCTCATTCTGGAATCAAATGTCCAGCACTCTGGCTCTGGCACGCTGCTACCCCTCAATTTGAAGGCACCGAAAGAAAGCTGTGTGTGAACGAGGCTTGAGGGCATTCATAACAAACACCACAGCAACAGAGGAAAACTTTAGCAGCTCAAAACTGGTCAAAAGGTCGTGTGTGCGTGCGTATAAGAGTGTGTGACAGAAGCTGGAACAAATCAATCACATTACATTGTTGGCCAATTGCAAGCTATGGCATTTCAGGGAGCAGTAAACAAGGACCCTCAAGAAAACACAGGATGCACACTAATGAAAAATGCACAACAGAGTGAACAATGTATGGAACCAGATGTACACAAGTCAGATTTTGTAAAAAATAATAATAAAAGAATAGCAGTGTTTCTGTGTGCAAAAGCCATTTTGGTCTCTGCTTACCAACACTGCACACATGCATCTGCTTAAGGTAATATTGGAAAATCAATTTGCAGTCTGAGTTACTGTTGTTTTCCAAGTGCTTTAGGCCAGATTCACATCTTGTAAGGCAAACACTAGTGACACAGCGAGGGAGCCGATGCCAGGGAGATGCCAAAACAATGACAAGCAATAAATATTAGTTAAAACTAAGCTTGGTGATGTCATACAACACACTCAAATGGTGACTTTGGGGTAGATGTTTGGGAGCCTTCATTACAAATCATTCGTCACATCAACCACAACTGCAGGCTAAACAACACAAAAGGGATTGTTTGGGAGACGTTTGACAAATAAAACTTGTTGGTTAGTTTGTAGCAACTGTGACACTAAACCATGTCAGAAGCACGACATGAGATTGCTGGGACATAAAGCAATTTACAACATATAACTTTTGAGTTTACTGTGACTCCCCATCTGCTGTCTTAATCTAATAAAAGGGGTCGGCTTAAATCACAGCGAAATGAACCGAGTGCGGCGCAAAGTTTATTTTTCTTTTTTATGTTTTGTATGCTGGAACTCGGAATTGAGTTACAATCTATATCAATCCATCCTCGCTCTCTTCCTCACGGGTTTGGATTTCACATATGCCCATCATCATTTTACCTTCCTTTATCAATTTAAGCCATCTTAAATAAGTGTATGTTGTAAAGAAAATTGTAAATTAAAATGTAATTATAAATGTTGACTAGTTTAGGCACACAAAGATGAAGGATTTCAGCTACTACTCTATTCATTACAAAACTATCCTGTAATAGGGAATAAAATCACCTTCAATCATTCACTCTTCCATTTTGGAGAGAATGTAATCTTTTTTGATTCAGTTTGCAGTTTGATATCATTTTACATCTAAAAAAACAAACCTGCCCATAAGTATGTATGCATTAATTGTTTTTTTGGAACTACTTTATACCTAACAGAGCCACGTTGCGTATCAGAAAATAAGTGCTCTCTTTACTCTGGTCGCATCGATTTAATCAAGAGCAGCTGTGGATGTTATGTGGTGGCTCGTGTCTTTAGATTTTAGCCGCTGTCGCTGAAAGACCTGCTGTAACAAAAGGCTCTTTGTGAGCCATGCCATTAAGATATGGACCTTGGAGATGTGCAGAAGGATGATTGATGGATCGTCATCAGCAGAGGCCCACCACAGTGGAATTAAGCCATCGTAACCCTTTTTAACTAGCCCGATGAGACTAAAGCACACGGGCTGGTAGAGGCACACAGATCTGTAAACAACATGAAATTAGCCCATAAAGTGTGTGTGTGTGTGTGTGTGTGTGTGTGTGTGTGTGTGTGTGTGTCCACATTGCGGCCAATGGCAGAGTAAAACGTTAAAACGTGCTTGGTAGGCATTAAGTGATGTCTCCACCTATAAGAGATAGGTGGAGACATGGTGCATTACACCTTCATTTTAACACAGTATGCAAAATAATCTTAAAATACCAAAAAACTATAGGTTTAAAACAGACGAATCTACGAGTACATGTGTGTGTTGTTGCTCTCTCCATCTGACATTACAATGGTCACGTCTGCCTGTGATGTAGCTCAGATGCTGATACTGATCACTGAGTGTTGCAGTGTGTCAAAGGTGATTCAGGGGATCATTTTATATGCTGTTACATTTTGCAACTGTGTCCTACCTTTTTACGTGTAAAATGCGTTTTATTTCCCTGCATGTCTCCCTAACTGAACACATTTACAATAATCAATTAAAGGGATTTGCAGTGTGTCACACGAGTGTGTCAATCATCACATGATAAAACAGTCATTGTTATGTCTTTATCACACGCAACATAAAAAGAGCACATCACAGCTGCTCCATTAATCCATCTGGTGTCATTACAACCATGTGGCTGCACACTTGTTGCTTTTTCAATACCTGTCGTATAAAATGCAGACATGCATATTCAAAATGCTAAATTATGATTAATCAAAACAAACCTTTGTTTTTGCATTGAAAAGGAAATTATTGGTTCGCTCCATCAGCCCTAACCCCACTGATATGAAATAAGACAATAAAAAATGCTGGAGAAGTAATAGAGTTAAGAAGGTGTGACTGAATCATACAATATAGGACACATTATATATATATATATATATATATATATATATATATATATATATATATAAGTATATCTATCTGTGAGGGGAGCTTTAAAATACAGGGAGCGGTCATGTTCCACACAGACTAATATGCCATGTTCTGTGGTTTGTCACTGAGGTGTGTTCGGTGTGGCGTGTGCGTCACAGAATCTGTTTCTGTGCCTGTGGTTAGTGCTGTCTTAATTTAACTACACTTGCTTAGGTGTTTAGAAACTGTATCTGCAATTTGTGGGACAGTATACACAATTGCTTTTTCTGACCCACCAAACTGTGCACCTAAAAACTGCCATACCGTCCGACCTAATTGCAGTCCACTATTTCTATTGTAACAACATAAAACAGTTAAATAATAGTCGCAAAGGCACAATCCAAGCAAACTTTTAACTTATCAAGCAAATGTTTGAAGTGATATGTCTGAAAATGCTGCCTTAAAAGCATGTTGACTATGTTCCAGCATGAAGTGGATTCTACAGGATGTTGTGATCAAGTAAACAGCATTAATCCATAGCTACACGAACACAAAAGCGGAATAAATATGACTGGTTGTGAAATGTGAATGTTTGTGCCCTTTTTTGAGTGCATTTCTCTTTTCTTTCAAAATCAATAGACATGACACAAAAGGCTAAACACAAGATGGTTCTCTAATATATTTACATCTGAAAAACAGCTTAAATATGCACACGCATACGGCCTACCATACACACGCCAAGCAAACAGTGTGAAATTGATAGAATCAGAACCACAGAGGGGTTCTATGTAAGTGGCTGTGTGAGGAGAGAGTGGACAAACCCACTTGTTAGCATGCACACCATCAGGAGGGAAAGTAGGGGAGCGCTGAAGAAATTGGATTCGGTGGTAAAGGTGAATATTTCATGAGTTCCATATGAGTTTGTGTGTGTGTGTGCATGTGTCCTACCCTGTGTTGATGGAGATGATTTCAATGAGAGGGTTCTTTCGGATCTTGGGCAGGTCCAGTCTGGCTCCTCCCAGCCGCCGACCTCCATCTTTCTTCTGACTCAGGAGACGAACCGAGTGGCCTGAAAACAGGAGAATGAAAGTGTATATACAGAGTTGGGACTAGTGTCACTGTTTGGTGTGGTTTCCAAAAAATAACTCTGAACAGCTACACACACACACACAGAGTATCAGGGAAAATACACATACGCCCTTTTACCCACAGACAGTGCCAAATAAGCAACCAGCACCCCATTGTGTCGTTTCCACCTTTAGACAGCCAGATAAATGCATCCATCTATTCATCATAATGCTATTGGGATATGGCTGAAAGGGATATGGGAAGATACTGAGGCAGAGCAGCAGCTGAGAGTGGACACAAGAAGAAGATACATGGAGCTGCGCATAAAACAGTGACATAAGCCAGTTTCAATAAGAGGACTTAATATGGGATTTAATGGCAATTGAAATATACAATTACTGATCAGGATAGTCCACAAAGCTCTTTTAACTACTCTAACAACTCCATCTAGTGTTATTTTCAAACACGATGGGTTAGAGAAGCGTAGACATTGATGTCCATCCTTGGGTAGGTGAAAATGGGATGCTCCAGTCTCTTCTGTCTGCTGTCTATCTCTCCATCCCATCCAACTAATAGGCTGCTATGTACTGGCTAGAGGTGTGCGAGATGGAGGCGCTGAGGGATGGGATTGTCTTCCTGTTTTCATCCTCTTTACATGGGTCTCCCGGGAGGGTGGGCTCAGGGCAGGAAGCATGGCTATCGATTGGCAGATAAAAATGACAATCTGCCCCAGAGGAGGACAGCGAACCAATCGGTGAGGCGTGACTGGTCGTAATATCCCAGTACAAGCAAGGAAATGAGAAAACTTCCCTCGTGGAAAACAGCTGGGACTCGGGGGCCAATCGGGTCATCTTTTCATCTGGCTCGCTATCTGTGAGTCGGACATTGGGCCGGGAAAATCAGTGGAAAACAACTCAAAATTCAAGTGTGTGTGTGTCGCCTTCCTTTGTAACCACCCGGCCAACCGCTGAATCTCATCTCATTAAATTTATCCACAAACTAATTTTTCCCTTTAACATCTTTGTTTGGCACTTTTTCAACATTTTATCAGAAATCCACTTAAACTTAACAGCACTGTAAGAGAGAAAGGAAGAAGATGAAAAGAAGAACACACCAAAGATGTCTGACATGAAGCCCCACTGAGCTGCATGAATGAAGAGAAAATATGTTTCTTGATTAAAAAGATACATAAAACCCATGGTTTCAACCTTTTTTTGGGCACCTTAGCTTAAATCTTGCAGTAAAGGAAAGCACACCAAACTATGATGTGTTTGATGTGGGCTCATTAGTCAGTTAAAGCGGCATAACAAGTAGCCGATGGTGCAGCAACTAGACAAACTTCAATACCCATGACAACCCTTTTTGGAAGGAATCGTAACTCTGTCTTTGTTTTGCTTTGATTTTTAACCTCAATGCGGCACTGTTTGGTGGTTTTTGCTCATTCCTTCATTTGAATTGTTCCTTAGTGTCCTCATCAGCCATGTTTCCTGGAGACACCTTATTTCTTCCACATTCCAACTGTACCGGAGAGGAAGGAAATAAGAACTATGTATGCAAACCTCCAATTTATATGCATTGATATACAAATTTAAATTAAACACAGACACACACACAGAGGCCCCGCACTGATTGCTCAACCCCATCTTGCGCCATCATTCCACTTTAAAAATGGGCAGCGGAATTCATATTCAAATTTTTACACAAACTGCAATTGTATGCATTATACACTTTTCTCAACTGATACAACCAATGCACAGACACCTGAAGAATAACAAGTGAGAAAAAGACCCACACATACTGAATGCATTTCAGAAACATTATGAACAGTTTTCCCCTAGCAGGAAGTGGCAAGAACAAAAAAACATATTGCCTTGTGTGCTAAGGTTGAACAATTGAAAATACAGTACATCCTTTAAAAGTGACCAAATATGACTTGGCATTAATTTACATTTAGTTTCCTGCAGAACTCTGGCACATTCCGTCTTTCTCTTTTCTAGACTCCAGTTTGCTGTAATTATGTTTTTTTGACCTTTGTTTTAGCTAAGTTACTAATGCCTGATTGTATACACAGACTCTATAAGTGTGGTGGTGGATTTCCAGATGTTTCACCAAACTTTGAGGTTGTCCTCCCTTATAAATCATGCAGTCCCCATTTTGTTTTTGCCTCAAAACTGCAGAAAACTCCTTGTCCACATGTCCACCATCTGAAAGTTAAGACAAAAAATCTCAAAGCATGGAATCACTCCAGGAGCGTAGCTGAAGGTAAATTCAATTTCAGGCCCTGAGGGACCGTGAATGGGAAACAGGAGTTAGGGTTAGTGAAGAAAACCGAAGAACGCTGCCCTATTTGTCATCTTAATTACAGAGCCTGAGACATGTACACCTATACCACTTTGTCTTGGTATGGACTGGCCTTCTCCCTTTCCTCTTGCTTTTTATTTTTTCAATCTCTCTCTCTATCTAGCTTCTCCTTTGTTCTCTTCGCTCCTCCATAAATGCAAGCTGACATAAATCCTTCCAGCTACTCATAATGGCCCATTATAAGACGCTAGAGAAGGGGAGGGAGGGAATGCATGGACAGATGGATGGAAAGGTAGATGGATGGATGGTTGGACGATGATAGAAAAACATACATCATAGATGAAAGATGTATAGGATGACTGGATGGATAGATGGATCAGAGAGCTAGGGAGCTAAAAGGATGACCTGTTGACCTGTGTCTGATATCTCATAAGTGGTGGGTCTTGTTTTGCTCCCCTGGTTTTCTTGTAATGCGGCAGGCAGGATCAGTGGGGACGAGCGCCGCATTGGAAAGAAGGGACAAAGGTGGCAGATGAGCAGGACAAGAGGTGGATAATGCTCGTCATTTATCTTCTCAATATAAAAGGTTGTGGGATGGGTACGCGTGTCTAACGGGTCGCATTTTTTTCTGCACATATGACAGACAAATCAATTTCAAAAAAGCACTCACACGAGGCATCAATGTGTGATAACAACAGAGCTCAGGCATGCAGTTCAGTTTCATCACTTCCAAATAAAACCTCATTCGCCATTAAAACACGCGGTTTACGATACGTTCGGCTGACACAAAATATATTTCAACGTATTAACATGTCTCCTGCTCCCTGCTTTCCATTTCCTCATCCTCCTTCTTTATACTCCTTTAAAAAAATTTCCAACATTGACGCAAGCAAACAGTTTATGTTTATCCTGGTGAATTAAGGATCAAAAAGGTTACATGGATGCTATACAGCCTCTGATCTGTAGCTAAGTAGATACATTAGTCTGTCTAACCCTTTCTGCCCTTCCCTGTTTCTGTCACACACGTACGCCACAAACCAAATTGTTTCTCAAAGATAAAGGAATATCTGGTGAAATAGCGTCATTCAAGGCCATCATTGCAGCAGGAGAGGATCAATATTGGAGAGCCAATAAAGAAATGGAGACATCGCAACTGCCCTATAAAGAAAGAGGTACACCAGCTATTTATTAATGGTGCAAAGATCACTTCAATGGAACAGCGCATTCAGGTAAGATTTAAAGCATAAATAAAACCTGTTTGCAGCCTTTGTGTGGGCACCTTGATTAAAAAAGTTACGAGTATATATAATGGTGTAAAACATACATTTCTCCATTTTACTCCACAAATAACCATTTGTTAAGGGTTATTGAGTTGTTATTTACCACTAATAGAGACAAAACATAACTGCTAAAATGTGTATTGCCTCCAACCGACCCAGTAAGTGTTGTGTGATATGAGATATAGTGTTAAAAATGCATACTTTTACATTTACAACATGCAGTAACTTGAGCTATATGTTGAGTTAAGACTTTATGGTTCGGTGTAGTCATGGAGTGATGGCTCTCCACTTATTTTTAGCCAGAATGTAAACAGAATACGTATAGTCTCAGACCTCCAGAACCAGGCTCATAAAAAGCATACTAGTCCTCTTGTCATGTGGAAAACAGACCTGCAAGCAATTCTGATGCAGGAAGGAGCTGCAACTATTAGTAGTTCATTGGAGTAAGTATTTTAGTAGCCATTACGAAAGGCAAATCCCCGAGCTTAAAGGTTTATGCCTGGGTCTCTGTGCTGAAATAACAGCCCTCTGTTTATAGGAGGTCATAAAGAACAGTAATGATACAGGGGAAATTACATTGCATGGAGGGAGGAAGAGGAGAGGGTACGAGGCAAAGGATAGAACAAGGTGGCGAGCAGGCAGTGTGGAGGAGAAAAGGATGGAAAGAAAGAGATGAATAAGAGGAATCAAAGAAAACAAGTAAAAATGATAAAGAGAGGGGTAAAAAAGTGTGTCTGAGTTCCTGCTGAGTTCTTCTCTGTGTATGTGGGTGTGTGCGCGTGAGTGTAGTGAGGCAATTTTGGGGTTGATGACACATTGTAAAATTAAGCCTCCGTTCAGCTGTCCTTCATTAGAGCGAGGCGTGCAGCGCAAACTATCCATTTGTACACACACACGCAGGGTAAACTCAATCTGCTCTTTATTAGAGAACAGCTGGGGGTCTATGACAGCTCAACTGGACACTCTAACACACTCTGAGGCCATAAACTCTGTCTGACCTTCATTAAATAGTTAAGTGCAGTGGTTCACTAACAGTCTAAACGGCCGACCTAATCACTGCCATGTGAGGCCGTCTCCCTGTCAGCGGGCAGCTCGGTCAGAGAAGGAACACTTACAGTAACGAGCCACGCAGATCGGAAGACAGATAAGATCCAAAAGCAACACGTATGGCATCTCTGGTGACGGAATACTCAAAACACAACATCAATCAAACCCATTTACTGAGCGCCGCAGCCCAAGATTCAATTAGACCTGCGGCCAATTTGACTCTTTTCATGAAAGTTAAGATGTGAAAAGGTTTCACTCGGTCTGATCCTGCATATCAAAGTTCAGCACACGGATATTTAAAATATTTTCGCCTGGCATAACACTGATATCAAACTCCAGAGCTTGAAGATTAGATCTTTAAAAGTGACTGTCCTGATATCAACTTAAAATCAGGGAATTGTGCTCTAAGATGCAAAGGAAGAGAACGCAAACAGAATCACTTTGATTGATTATGCTGTTTACTCTCTCATGGTAAAGTGATGTATCTCTGCTCCTGCTGCTCATGTTATTTTCAGGCCCTATGATGTGTCCATTAGTGGATAGACGCCTTTATTGAAAATCATTCATAGATGGAGCTAAAGTTCAAAAACTGTATCTCCTATACCGCAATGGAGGGGCACTCATTCATTCATGTGTTAATCAATGCATCTAAGCTCATTCACTCACACAGCGTGCACCTGCATGTGTGTATGTGTGTGTGTGTGTGTCTGCGTGCGCGCTGACATACCTTTAACGGCTTCGTCTACAACTTCCACCACTCGATCAATCTGCTGGACCTGAAACAGTGACAGACACGGGGGAAAAGTTTATTGATGTTGACAAAGTCCACACACGCAAACAAAAAGCTGATATTGACAAAGTTCAAACACACATGCAAACACGGTGGGCATGTAAATACAAAGACGGCGTGTCATTTAAGAAAAACTGTTGCACATAGACACAAGTATAAAGTCAGACACACAAAGCCAGGCAGGATTAACCAACATGGATTTCTTAAATGCCACTGTGTCTACGTAGCTACAGTGCAACACTGTTATGTACACCTGGCCAAACGCTGCCTGAATTAACCATGACTCTGTCTCGTCTCATGTCTTCCAGAAGGGCAAAAGCCTGAACACTCACTTAATTCATATCTTACATACACGTCACATGTGATAATCAGAAAAGGGGTGTGAATGTGAGAAACGGAAGGAGGAATAGAGAGGTGAAGAAGTGGCGGTAGAAGCAAGAATTATTTTATTCCTCCTGTCATTACTTCCTTCTTTCCATTTCTCCTAGCAACCATTCCATGTCTCACTCCCTCTATTCTTAGAGGTGAGTGTTGCACCCCCGCTCTAAATGCCTTCAGGCCCATTACGCACACAAACCCTTCTTTCACCCACACGGACATAATGCGCTGTGCACCTTACAGGCAGCAGTTATATTCACATTACGTACTGAAATAAAAATCTATTTTCATGTAATGTCCTGGCAATCTGGGTCCACTCAGAGCAGCAGTAGGTATCCACAAACACACACGCGTGTGCACACACACACATACACACAAAAAGCACTTAAATAAGAACTGTTTCAACTGCTGGGCTGTCTGGAATAAACAGAGTGAGACAAAGTTCTTGCTCATGGATAAAACAAACAAATATCAAAGTCTGGACTATATTCAGTATTTAAGACCTAAGCATCCCAATGCATCATACTTATCCAAACTATTGATTAACTTCAGTAAGTTAAGTGCATTTGTTTTCATCTAGAAATGCAAATGTAAGCTGCCTTTTCTTAATCTTTAAACCACTTTAACAATCATTTCCTATTCACAAGCTGTTCAAAAACAGCCTTTGAAGGCGTTCCTCACATTCTCAGCCACCTTCAGATTTATCGTGTTTTCTTTTTATTCCCATAGAGAACTCCGTTATCATAGACATGACTATCTTACATCATCGGTGACCAGGAAAACTAGAGCGTGTTCACCATAGTATGTCAGTGACAAAGTGATATTTTCTCTTAGCGGTTTCACACATTCAGCTCTATTGGGTGGACTGAAAAAGTGGACATTTCCCACTCTGGAGTCATTTTAATAGCTTTTACTTAATGATATCCACAGCAAATGGCCTGAAACAAATAAAAACAAATGGCAAAACATGTACTCAACGTATGCGTGCATCTTGTACCTTACCTATTCTAAAGCTTTGATTACCTAAACCTGCTGGATTTTGCATGCGTGTGTGTGATGTGGTTTACATGCAGGCTGTGACATGTTCGCACACAATACACTGTAATCCATATCGCTGCAGCTTCAGTCAGCAAACCAGAGAGATACATAACACATTTAAGCTGACACATTAAACTGAGTGAATTAAACAGGTATTGCTTCTTCTTTTTTTTTAACACACTTCTTTATCCAGCCGTTACTGCAATCATTATATACAAATTCATGACTGGTTATTTGCATTTGATTTGCATAACCCACCAACTGTCACTGTCACTCTGCGGTTGATTTTAACTAGCAAGGATACACAAGAGGGAGCGGGTGTACATTCATGTGACTGTTGGTGTTTGTGAACGTGTCCACATGTGTGTGTGTGTGTGTGTGTGTGAGTGCGTGCATGTGTATCAATGCATAATCCAATCTACTCATGACAATGAAAGGGCCAGCAGTGGTTAACTTACCAGCTGGTTCTGCCTCACCCTGAAGGCTATTACAAATACAAGCCTGTTTATCTGAATGTAATTATATTATACATACATGCCACTTGATTTGAATATAATTATGTTACAGGCTGGCACATTTATTTAAATGGAATTACATTATGTATGGTAACGGATATTAAACAGAACATCTGAGCCACTCACCCAACACTATTATTTCAAACTCAGAGGCAGTAATCAACATTAGATACACTTTCATAGAGGCCGTTTGTTTTACAACAAGCAATAGAATCTGCATTATGTGGAATTATGATCAAAGCTTTGTCATTTAGTGGGCATCGTTTGGCATCTCTGAGTATGGAATGAATAACAAAAAGAATCATGCATATCTGATTAACGTGAAACGACTGACTAGAAGTCTTGCGTTCTTAAGATATATGCGCTGATGTAATTATTTGGCTCTTCTTGGCATTAATGAAGATGTACGTGCATGTTTGCAACACACACTGCTCTGAAGAATACCTACTGACATTCTTAATGTTAAAATGTTTGTTTTGCAGGATTGAGCTGAACATAATTCAAACCTTTGGACTTATTTTTAGTTTCTAAATGAGTTTGCAGGTTGCTGTCAGGTGGCAGGAATCACTAATTACAACCCTGATCTCATTTATGATTTAATGAGGGACATTTACTTTGCTGTTAAACAGTGATTACTTTGATGCAGCTGCTTAGTTTGCCCCAGAGATTATCAGGTAAAACACATGAAATAACAAAAAACTTATTGCTCTGATTTCAGAAACCTTTCTCACAGCCGCACCAAAACAAGTAAGAGCCGCGCTACCTTTGCTCGAGCAGACCAAGGGACCATTTTCCCACAGAGCAAACTATGGCTAGTCAGTCATTACACTGACTGACTCATTCACAGTGTGCATAAACAAGACCTTGACTAACAGGAAACTCTCTGAATGCTCTAAAACAGGCTCTGACATACTGTTAGGATGACACCGATGTGACTCACTGGCTGCTGACAGCTGTGGACATGTTCCTGTGAATCAATGAGTGTGAAAGCCAACAGGTCATCAATATTCAGGTGCATATTTTGTTCATTTTTTGGGATTTGTCAGTTAGTTAGCAAATATAAAACTGTGCACCATATCCACATCACCTCAATATTCTATTCGTTTTTCTCTTCCTTCTCTCCTCCGGCCCTCATCTGTCAAGCACTGTGCTCTATGCTACCCCTCTTCCCTTCTTTTTCTCTATCCCACATATTCCTCCTCCTTTTTTCTCCTCCCTAGCCCTGCATCATAGCAGTCTTGGTCAAGTCTCACAGGGAGGGCTATTGATCCGACGAGCAGCAGGGAGGCCTGAATAGAACAGACACAGCAGGCTACTAGTCAGGTGAATGACAGGTCAAACCATCTGTATCTATCTGTGTGAGTGTGTGTATGTGTGTGTGTGCGCGTGTGTGTGTGCTATCTGACTGCCTCACTGTGCGATGGAGTGAACTAAGCACACATATACATTATCTGAGAGTTGATGGACTATCTGACACACATTAAAACAAAGGCAGACACACACACATAGCCTGTATAAACACAGATACTCGCATAACCATACATTAATACTTGAAGGGTTGTCTCTCTGATCCAAAGTAACTCAGAGGAAGGAAGGCTCGCGCGCACCTACAGACAGACAGACAGACAGACAGACAGACAGACAGACACACAGACACACACACACACACACACACACACACACACACACACACACACACACACACACACACACACACACAGATGCATACCCCTATGATGCTGAGGCCTTTGAGGTAGGCCATGCGTGGCTGGGCTTGGGGAACGCAGCCTGCTAACACCACCTTCTTCTCCTGTTCCTGGGCTTTTCTACACAAACACATAAAAAAAAGATATGACAAAATTAATATTACACACAACACACTGCTGCCTTGCACCAAAAAATACTTGGACTTTCTGGGGCTTGCCTGGCATAAACAGGAAGATAATAATGGCCCCACAGCGACATATTCACACCCATCAATCACCCGAATCATTTAAAGTCATGATGCAGTACTGGCAGACCTTTATATGTCTCTAAACTCACACCGTAGAAAAGAAGCACAGTGAATCGGGGGAGGATGACTGACTTGCTGCTCTCCATTTGAAGCAAAAGAATCAGAAAAGGATCTGTACTCTTAATAGTTTCACAGAGTACAAAGTCAGATAATCTTAAACAGTGTGCTCAAGGGCCTGAGTCACCTCATGACAAAGAGGCATTATCTTGCTTTGTTTTCTTCCAATGGCATGTAAATTATTCCCTCTTAAAATAACAGAGAGGGATTTTGTTCAAGGTCATTCCCATAGTGCAATCTCAGAATGCGCAAATAAGATAAATGGAGAGTTTGTTATGGCTGACGTGTTGAGCAAAGAAATGACAGGGGCTTTTGAAAAGTTGGTTTAGGGTGAGTTTAGGTAAACTTTTTGCTGATAACATGCCAGTTCATGAAATGTTTAATGGCAGTTGTTGACAACACAGATTCCTCTAGAGTCTGACCCATTCAACTCTGAAATGATCTGCAGTATTGTGAGCTTGAAAGCCAAGTTGAGCTCGACGTTCACTAGCATTTCACTCTTGTCATGAAGAACAGGCAGCTGTGACTTTGGAGGAATGATAAAAATCTCCAAAGAAGGCTGGTATGGATCTGATATAAAACCTTTAAAGGATTGTGTCAGCTGATATTAATATATCGCTAATATTAATACAATCGGTTCAATCATTGAGGTACGACACTTAATGAATGCAGGAGTGTGTGGGAGAATGATGAGAATAGGGAGAGATGTAAAGCGGCAGGAAGACATTTTGACAGGTGACATGTGACCAAGTGCATGCGTGTGTCAAAGTGTTTTTTTCCACTTACTTTCTGCTTTGTGACAGGTTAGCGTGACCTCTGATGCCACATTTCATTACTGCTTTCTACAAGAACGGTAAGGTGCCAAAGAAGTATAATATTTTACAGAGACTCTATATTAGGAATAGAAGAGAACAAAGACTTGATTGTTTCCTAATCTGAATTAAAAAGCCAGGGGCACAGTGCAAAATGCTGAGGCAAACCCATGCTGAGTGTGTGCGTCTGTGTGCACATGGTCCTATGCGAGTCTTTATGTCACCTCCAGTTAGTGTAGCCAAATTTGAGACACTCGGTCTCTCTGACAAGAGCTTTTGGAAGAGCTGCCCAGACTCCACAATGAATCTTTAATAATGAAGCCTCCTGACAGCTGGAGAGGGAGGGAGAGCTGCACGTGAGGGAGGAATTGTGGAAGGAGGAGAGAGGAGGAGCAATAAAATTGGAGGCAAACTGTCAGTTGTGTTTTAATTCAGACTGTGTTTATATTCTTCAACAAAACAAAGGAGAGAGAAGGTGACAAAGACGAGGGGGAAAGTGTGTGCAAGGCAGCAAAATGAGGAGAAGGAGAGGGGGCTGAAGGTAGACAATTCAAAGCAAGCAAACATTATCAAATGAACGAGGTGGAGAGAGATAGATTAAAGCAACATGAGGGAGGGAGAGAGAGAGAGCAAGAGAGCCAGAGAGGGGCCGGAGAGAGCCAGAGAGAGCCAGACAGAGAGAGGAAGGATGAAGGCGAGTGAGGTGAAGAGTTTGTTTCATGATTATTTTGATTACATAGAGCCGTTTGTAGTACTCTGGGTTATTTTAACACCTGGAGTCTGCATTTGAGTTTGACCTTTTTGTATTTCAATGTAACTTTCTCTAAGCTTCTTAATCGTAATGCAGCACGGTTCTGCTGTTCTCTGAAATCTATCCTCGCTCATCCTATGACTGAACATTTGAAATGTTTTGTGCGTTCGTTCCAGTCGTTCCTTACTGCTGTCATCCCATATTTCCAATAGACACTTTAGTTTCCCCATGGGCTGCTAGATTGCTGTATACAATTATGTTCATCTGTGTGAGGTGGGGGACATTACACCAAGCGAATGACACCTTCAACAAGCACAACGCTCACCACAAATACTGCAATAGCATGTACGACAACAGTGGCAACGTTTGTCAATTATATTTTTAGTAAAAAGAGTGAACACTATCATCTTCATGTGAGTGGAGCGAGACGCACATGCATCAACTGCAGATACAAGTCGTTACAAGGCAGAATTCATTAAATAGTTAAACGGGCCATCATGAACAAGAGGATTATAACAGTACAAAGTGCAGAAATTTTACTCATAACTTTCATTCAGATTATTTTCATTTCTGTTTGGTTGAATTTCTCTTGGTTTGCCCTGTGGGTTCCTGACAACAGTTACATAAACACTGGCTGAGTTAATGTGCGGTGATGTGATTTAAGGTTCAGGTTCTGTCTGTTGACTTTCTGCAATCACCGCAAACCACCGTTTAATGTGTTTCAAATATCAAATTCACGTGGGTTACAAGTGCAGACAAAATGACCCATTTACAAGTGTTTACAAGAAAGAGCATTGTTCAAATTTCCAACCCTAAAACAGATGGAGGTGCGACAGAAGTGATGGGACGGCGCGATACGAACGTAATTGTAGATTAAATTAGATTAGGTTGTTCCCCGACAGTGTTCCTGATGAAGGACTCACACTGACATGCACATCATTACGCACACACAATCACAGTAGGGGTACATCTGCATAATTCACACCACCTCCTACCAAAAATGCACCAAACATTCTTTTAATGCGTAACTGGCTCCCCGCCCACAGACTCAGAGGCATAGCTGACACAGCGAGTCAGGAGACGGTGCCTGAGCCGTTGCCTGAGCCGTTGCCTGAGCCGTCGCCTGAGCGCCCCCGGGGGGGAACTGGACCAATCACGTCGCACACGGTTCTTGGATGGGATGAGATGGAATGGGATTATGCGATGCAGTTGCCGTGGCGATACTTTTGAGCCCGACCGAGCACTCGCTGCCAGTGACCCGGACCAGAGCAGATGTCCCCAGAGATCAGAGGACGAGGTGTTTGTGCACGCGGTGCGCGTTGTACGTGTTCTGCATGTGCATGTGTGCGTGTGCGTGTGTGTGTGTGTGTGTGTGTGTGTGTGTGTGTGTGTGTGTGTGTGCATGCATTTCTTTGGCTTGGCACCTTGCCCTACATCTACATAGCCTGCTCTCAATTCTGAGTTCAGCTCTCCATAGCCTCAAGACCACACACATGCACGCACACACAGGTTGCGAAGACACACATTCTTCTCAACATAGTCATGGATTGCGCTGGCAACAGCATACACTAGCCTATGCATACATGTATGACCTCTGTGGGATGCATGTATGGCAGGGAGGGCTGCACTGTACATACTGGTTTTTAACAGCTGAATGGGCACAATGAATCAGTCAAATTAGACGAGACTGAACGTCCAACCGAATTGATCAGGTTGACTGAGAGAAGCCCCTTAATGTAAATATGACATTAAAATAACTCAAGGCACTGGACAGAAGCAGAGGATGACCTATATAAGGCCTCTTCAACTTTCTCACCAAACAACTTGAAGTGAAAGAGGCCTTTCCTCTGTGGATCATGCCAGTCTCCTGTAGTGTCCTTTGGAAAGGATACTGCAGAATGGTTCGGACGTAAAACCGTTATCAAATATGACCAAAGTTACTCTGGCAGCTTTACAGCTACATACACACTGCCCTTTCTGTTTTCATGCACAACAGAAAATCCCTAAATTCAATCAAATTCATTTCCGTTACAATCTAGTCCTGAAGTATTTCCACTGTGTACGTTGTGCATAACTGTGCGGACAAATTAGGTTTTCAGTTTAGATCCGAAATGTGAATACTCACAAGTTGTGTGAAGAGTTGCAGAGGGACATTTTTAATTAAACACAAATATTCTTTTTATAAAGCGGAGAAACAGATTGGAAGCTGTGAATGTGTGTGTGTTGTCTCCATGACTCGCCACTGCTGTTAAACACCTTCAGCCCTATACAGATTGCTGCATGGGGGGGGAGCAGGGGGGGGGGCATGGGAGTAACCATATGCTCCTTAACAAATGTGTTGCTTTGAAGATGAGGTCATAATGATAACAGCAGCGACGTGATACTGTACATGCGCGAAAACACTGGCTCACGGGTTTAAGTGCTCCGAGTGAGGGTGCACTTTTTTACTGTCATCCTACATCCCATGTTGCCATATTGACGTTGAATATAAAATATATTGATCTCAAACCAAGTCAACATTACAGTCGATTCCTTTCACTCTGTACTCTAACTCGGCCGCGCCTTTCTAGTGTTTTCTGTTTCCCATTTCCCTGCTGTCCTTGCTGCTCATTCTACTCTCCTTCTCCTCCTCCTCCTCTTCTTGTCTGCACTCCCGACAGTTGTTTCTGGCCGAGTTGACAGTGAGCCAGCCAATCAGCACACTCATGACCTCTCCATATTAGCATAAGTAGCACGGGGCAAGGTTAAGTACCCATCAAGCCTCAGTAATTAAGACGCTGTCTTGTGTGTGTGCATGTGTGTGTGTGCTTCTGTACATGTTAGATTACAACACAATACTTACTTACAATCCAATAAGCCTACATGGATTATGTTTTATGTCTATTTAAGTTTTAATCTTTTCACATGCTTGATTCGGTTAGTTACTACAGAAGCGGTGATAGATTGAATTAATGTCAAGGAAACACACTTTTTTATTCTGATTGAGGATGCGGTGGCTCTTGTGCAAGGTATCCTGGAAAGAAGCTTCCCAAAATAAACATACATCATCATATAACCAAAATAAATAAACCATCAGCTCACTCTAGGCCTACGGGATCTGACTACAGACAATCTCACCTAAATCAGAAGAGAGAGGAGAGGGAGAGCGATATGACTGACAGCGATTGACAGAAAAAGTTGTCAAAAGGACATGTAGAAATGGATAAAGAAGACAGAGGTGAGAGTAAAACGAGAGGGAAAGCTGATGGATAAAGAATTCAGGAAGCAGGGACGAAGATGACAGAGAGGAAGAGACAGTGAGGCAAGGTCCTTAAGTCTTATCCGTCACAGTGTATACCGTCAGTTTGAATAGCATTCCTCTCCACTTCCACTAATATTCAGTGAGTTATTTGCCGCTTTTTAGACTCGAAACAAAAGTGTGATGAGTGAATTGAGTATAACCACTACTGAATTTTGATCAAATTTAAGACCCAATTAGTGGGTGGTGTGTTTGATGGAAATGTAATGTAAGAGTTACAAATCACCTCTTTTAGTGATTTGCTCTTCAAACTGAAGAAGAAAGAAAACAGAAGGAAGAAAAAAGAAAAAGAAAAAAAGCGTAACTCGGGAAAATGACTGCGGTTAACAGCAAGTCAAGGTGAAAGTACAATGAGTAAAGTAAGCTTCCGGTATTGTAAGTCAAAAGTATGTGTTGAGTCTTGACAAAAGAAATGAAGATAGAAGATGGAGAGTCCTCAGAGAGAGAGGAGACAGAAGAGAATTCAAAATCTGAAGCTCACATCTTTATCAGCATTTAAACTGAGGTAGAGCAGAATACCGTTTTCAAGTGTGCATATACGAAACTGACAGTGTGCAGTGTGATGAGTGAAACAAAGGGGAAGGCAAACCGTGCATCTTCATCGCCAGTTGAGGAGAGGGAGAGGAAGGATGACAACAGCACTCAAAACGAAATGAAGGGGGAGAATGACAGCGCCAAGGCTGTGAAGGAGGATTGTGATTGAGGGATGAGAGAGGGGTTTGAGAGGTAAAGCTGCAGAATCCCCCCCCGAGATCGTCCGCTGTCACACACACACAGATATGCACAGGCAAACACGCACGCACACACACAGACATTCAGTACATTTACATGCACACTTTCCAATTTCTTTACTGTACTGTAATAAGGGCAATATAGCTGTATTAAGCCATACACATGGATGGAGTGAGTAGAATTGTGTCGGCTGTCCAGCTGTTCATTCAGCATTTGTGGAAAAACCCACCAGGTGACAGAATGCATGCAGAGAATGCTTACACCAGTTGTAAACTGATGGATTACATGCTTGAGTAAACAGATTCTCAATCTAGGTCCGTTACCCAGAGAACATCGATTTATGCCAAATTCAATCTGATTACAGAGTTTATATGGCATTTGAATAAAGAAAATTAATTAGTAATAATAAATAATCATATTGATCCATGTAAGTCAACAAAAAAAAAATATATATGTATATATATTTTTTACCTAATATGACTTTTAATGTGCATGTTATCTGTGTGAGAGAGGAACACAACACAGAGTTGAAAGTAAAAGCATTGAAAACAAATTAGGAATAAAAGCAAGACAATTTTCAACCACAAAACGAAGGTCAAACTCAATCAATACAAGATAACTACATGAAAGCCAGACTATATAAGTGAGTTGTAGTAAACTATATTAAAGGTAATACAGATTAGACAGCCTGGGCACCTAAGACGAGTTGCAAACGCCAGATAGATGCCTGTTGATAAATTGGTTTTCAATCTGCATTTTTAAAGCTTTAATGGCGACAGAAAGATCCCAGTGATCTTGGTTTACACAATCAAAAATATGACCTAAATCCGGTGGAAATATAAATACACAAAAGGGAAAAGGGTCTTTTTTCCCCCTTATTTACCACTAGCGTGGTTAATAAAGGCATTCACATTTGAGCTGCGTTTTACAAGATACAGGCAATCTGTTGACCAATCAATGCACCCATAACATGGCTAGTTTATAGCTAGTTCACGTGGCCTCTGGGGTTATCAGAGATGGGATGCGGCCCAATTGTCAACAAGGGTCTAGTAAAGACAAGTCAAAGGAAATGCAAGGCTTTCACATAATGGCCTTTAAAGAAATGCACCGCACACCTGCGCAATGCTGTGAAATGGATGACATCTGTCTTGTAAAAATGAGTTGAACGTGTGATAAATATTGCATTACGGTAAATGAGTTGTATTCACCGCCTGAATGGTTTATAATGGAGAAAATGCTAATAAAAAAGAGACAGGGAAAAAAGCAGGAGCGGTAGAACAGGCACACACAAACATATGGACACACTTGTACACAGGGAATTGCATTAAAAATGAGCACTTGACTGAAAAAGGAGAGAGGCAAGAAGGGACCAGAGAAGCTGAATGCTGAAGAGTCCCACAAGTCCCATTTCTGATGCAAAGTCTTGTTTTCTCCACCAGAGGTGAAGGGATAACACAATGGGACAGACCCCACAGCCCGAGGCTCATTGTGGTGACACAACTGCTGATAAAGACGACACACACACACACACACACACACACACACACACACACACACACACACACACACACACACACACACACACACACACACACACACACACACACACACACACACACACACACACACTATGTTCACCATGTAACCTTGCACAGTTTTCCCACGAAGCGTAGATAGTTTCTTAGAGGAGATTAATCCTTTGAATCAACCATTGCGGTTTGAAATTAAGTGTAGCAGATTTTGGGGTTCTGTGATGCAAAACAGGATCTTTTTCATACATTCAAGGACAACATTTTCTTGTCTGTTTTTAAGAGTGTGTGTGGCCCATGTTTGGAATGACAGCAGCTTCATAGTCTTACCCATATTTGTATTACAGTGGCAGCTCTAGCCTCAGACTCAGGTCATGGGGCAAACAAGACATTTATCATTCAGTCGATGCCACTTCCCATGAGACCTCTGTGTGTATCAACCTGAAAATGTATGTGTGTGTGTGTGTTGGTGTTTACGCAAAGTGTTCTTCTGTGTGTGCATCTGTGCAATTATTCTGATCCCGACGCAGACACAAGGGGAAGTCACTGCTCAGATGACAGAGGTAAAAAGACACTCTTGGTTGAATGAATTCGCGCAAAAATTAGTCCAAGCATAAACAATCATGATTGGTTTGAGGTCATAAATTATTACAAGCAAGAGCTTGGAAAAGTGGAATGGCTCATGCTCACTGACCTGGACTGAGTCAACAATCTTTTTAAATAAGCTGTTTTCCTTTTTAATTACTTCCACCTAATACAAGGATACAATTATGACATCACTGTTCCAACAAGTGAAGGTCTTTTTATTTGAGAGCATTAAAATATTGAACTGTAACCTGTTGAAACATAACCCTGCAAATTGTGCATCCATTATAAAAACCTCTCAAAAGTGATTTGATCAGTCACTGTGTTGACATGCACTTAATACTCTGGAGTATTTGTCCTTACTACAATTAAAGGCACAAATGTGATTTAAATGTTTACATGCACGAGCAGTAAGAAAGAAATTCAAGCTCTTTATGTGACAGACTTAAGTAATGGTAAAAAAATAACTCAAACTTTAAAAATCCACATATTGTAGACAGAATTGTTTCCTTACAGACCTCACCATACAAACAAAACTAACCCAGAGAGAATTAAAGCTACCAACAAAACTCTTTGGCAATAAGTCAAAGAAGTGGCTAACAACTTCAAATGTGATATATGTTTGAGATAAAAAAGCTGTCATATTGTCTGATAGGGTCTGAAACCACATTTTCTGACTGAGAGCCTGAATCGGACACAATTAGCAACTAACAAAGACGATTTCTGTAAATGTGAGAAATTGTCAGTTACTTCACACAATGATGTGTGATGAGCAGTGGAAATGTGTAGGGTTTTCTCTCTCACTTATGATTTTTGTTCCCTTTCTTCACATAGACCTACGTACTTCCTCCTCCAGCCGTGCTTACATTCCCTTGCTAACCCATGAATGCTTTCAAAATGAGAAGTGCACACTGTTATTAAGCAATTCAGACGTTGCAAAATTTTTGTTAAACCCTCCCTTGCCATGAGCGTGGACATTCCAAACATGCCACATCTTAGAGAAACTTTCAATAGTGGATATATCAAAGCCAGTAAACCGTAGCTATCAGACACTTAAATGCATTACATTACATTACATTACATTACGATCATTTGGCAGACGCTTTTATCCAAAGCGACTTACATTACATTACCACCCTTCGCAGAGGGGGGAGCAATTGAGGGTTCGGTGCCTTGCTCAGGGGCGCCTCGGCAGGGGCTCGAACCGGCAACCCTCCGGTTCCCAAGCGGAAGCTCTAACCACTGAGCCACTGCCTGCCGGCTTTATAAAACGAGGTGGTGGTTTGAAAATACATTTGGCTTCTGTTGCTCTGCTGGCATGAATACATAGGACTTATGTTGCATTGCATATGTTGCACCCTATACAATACAATACCATATTTAATCAAAAGTAGGAATAACAGGTATGTGTGTATGTGTCTTTACACTTGTCTCGTTGGTATTCACCGGCATGTATATGTTGTACACACATTCATGTAAGCCCGTGTGCTGCGTGTTATTTGTGGCAGGCAGATATGTGAGTACATGTACTGTACTTGTGTTAGGGGACTGCAGGAGTCTCATTATGGGGCTACAAAGTCTAAGCATCTATTGAGCCTGTTAATTTCCCTGGCTGATGTCTTTTCCCCCATGCAGGCTGAAGTGGCTCCACGGCGGCTCATCAGTCCCTCTAAAAGGACTCCTCATTTAAGCACGACGGCTTATTTATTCTAAACAACATACCTTTAAAAAGCGCTGGATTCAGCCTGCACAAAGCAAACTGTATGATAAAATTGCGATGTAAGACACAACCCCCCCACACACACAACTTGTTGAAAATTAATTTATGGAATGTTTAAAAAGCCCCCCCCCCCCCGCTTCCACAGCCACTCTTCTCATCTGAGTCGACAGCAATTAAAATGGAGGTTCAAGGCAAGGTTGATTTCATTAAAAAAAAAAGGGGGGGGCTTTATAGAACGAGGTGGTGGTTTGAAAATACATTTGGCTTCTGTTGCTCTGCTGGCATGAATACATAGGACTTATGTTGCATTGCATATGTTGCACCCTATACAATACATCAGTGAGGATTGTGTTCAATAAAGATTCAGCTCCTCCCAACGCAAAAACAAGACAATTTGTTACATTTGAATACTCGGGTGACATTTATGTGATATCAATTCTTCTCGTTTGGAACACTAAATGTATAATATGCATGTCTTTTAAATGTGTAAATGCAGCCTTTTTTCCCCCTCTGAGTGTGTCTGCATTTAATTGTGATGTTGACACCAGGTTCATGCTCAGTATTCATTTACATCTGCAGAACTCCGGCAGAATCAGGGACGGGTCAGCTGATCTGCCCTGTAAAGCATTGCTAAATGTGTGACAAATTATGTTGTTACAAATCTAGATACTAATGTGTTCTAAGTTGTCTGAGGCACACACTAAGGCAATCTGTGTACAAATGTCTCTTATTAACATTTGTCTTAGGCTCTGCTTTATACTGGCCTTAACTTGATTTATCCACTAATTAGCCCCGTCCCTCATTCAGTCAAACCGTGGGAGGATATTTCACATTTTATACTTTGAAAACCTATTATACTGCTATGAAATAGTCCACATCTGCTTCATCATTGTATTTTTGTTGTAATCCCACTGTATCCCGCTTAAAGACTGTCATTATCCAGTGCTTTTTGTTTTGTTTTTGAAAGCTAATCAAGGCCCAGTTGGAAGTCGGTTATATGTAATGCTGAGAGAGACAGTAATGAGGGGCATAAACACTGAAATGGTTTAGCTTCATAATAAACAGATGTAAAATAGTCTCTGGCTAATTTGGTGTTTTTCGTGTCTGCATCCTAATAGGCAGAGTGTCCATACTGTGAAAATAAACAGAGGAAAGACACAATTAGAAGCTTAGAGAGAGGGTAAACAGAGACACAATCATCCTTGTTCAAGTTCCGAACTGGCTGCTGCAGACTAAAACAAAAATCATATTTTCAAAATCAAATCTCAACCAAAGTGAAAAGTTGTCATTGCGCAGAAATAAACAGATACAAAACCAATTTCCTCTTTCTCTCTACCCTCCCATGTCCCGCCGCTCACGCTTGAAGACCAGTTTCACACCGAAGCCGAGTTTTCTGAAGTATCCAAACTAGTGTGGTTGATGCCTCACACTTCTCTTCACTTGCAGACACCAGCTTGCGAGAGCATCGCCTCGAGTGGCTCGACCTCGACTATGCAGAGTAGCTTAGAGATCACTAGAAACACAGCAATGAGTTGTGAATAGCTGAGAGGTACAAAGCTTAAATCGATCAGAAATGTGTATATTGCATGTTATATATCGGCGTTTATGTGAGCAGACATGCAAACAAAAAAGGTACATTAGGTCTTTCACAGGCTGCATTTCTATGCATATTTTACTCTGTTTCCTATGATTAAAATTCATTTCTGTCGCGTTCCTGATACATTAGTAACAAAAAACAATAATAAAACCTTAAAACAAACTAAAATATTACATCATATATTGTTAAAATTTTGATGATAGAAGCCCAACAGCCCTCTGCATCGCTCATCGTTGTATGAAGTGAATGAAGGATGAAGTGGATGAAGTTTATAAACAAAGTGTATAATGAGATAAGCTTAAAGGCAAACGCGGAATGAACTGAGGTGCCTTATCTGACATGAAAACACGCACGCATAAACACGCACCACGGCTCAATCACAAGTCACTGGCAAGTAGCAGTGATATTCAGGCAGCCAGGGAACGTACAGTAGCCTATATGCCACATGTGGCCTGATCCGCCCCCTAGCAAGATTCCTTCCCTCCATATCCAGCTATCTGTCTATTCACAGCACCTCAGAGGTTAAGAGGGGCCCCCGGGTGCTCCAGGGCACCGGCCCACTCACCACACGCTTTACAGAGGTTGGCATCTCGCTGCGTGCGTTTCTATGCATCCATCATCCTTTGCGCAAAATTGTACCTATAGCCAAGTCACAGGCCTTGGGCTGGTGTCACTCCAGATAGGGTTTGGTGAAGTTACGCCCTGGCTCTGTTGTAGCGTGCAGTCCATCTGCTGGCTCGGTAAAATTAGAAACCGGTTCTCCTAAATGTAAATGTACAACGCTACATCTTCAAGGCTTCAAGGCAACTATTACACAAGCAAACATGGATACTCCAGATGGATCCAACACATGTATGCAGACATGCATACACCAAATTACAGACATATGTACCTCACCTCCTCCATTTACTTCCATCTTTCTCTTTCTCAAAATTCATCAACCCTTACACTGTCGCCCATACTTCATTCCTCCTCCTATCACCCCCAACCCCTTTTTCCCACCAACACTATGTGCACTTCTTTGAAAAAAACCCTGGAGGTTTGAGCATAAGGTCAGCAAAGGTCAAAAGTTCCTGACTGTCATCTTGCATGACTTCATGTATATCATACACGCCTGTATACTTAAAGATATAGAAGCTGGATGTGACACACACACGCAAAGGAAAGGTCTCAAAGCGAGCACCAACGCGTGTAGTGGATACTACTTAAATTTCTCAGACGATTCCGCTGTCACGAGTCACCCTAAAGGTGGGGAGGGAGAGAGAGAGAGAAAGAGGGAGAGAGATGGAGGATGTCGTTTTGTGTGACGTGCAGCATCTCAGTAGCTCAGCAATTTCCAGGTCAGTGGTTATTTCACTAACACCAACTGAAAAAAGCCTCTGGGATCGTTAGCTCAAAAAAAAAGACTGCAACTCAATAGGGAAATGCCGAGGCTTACAGGTACTCCTTTAGCAAACACCAAATCATGCAGGCGCTCACACACACACACACACGCCTTTTTCCCTGCCGTTGGCCTCCCTCTTTTCGTTGAGTAAGATATGATTAGGTTATGTAAAAGAGCGTATTGAAAATATAAAACCTTTCTACTCTTTGTGGGCAAACTGTATGTGGTTACATGGTGAACATGTACATAGTGTGTGTGTGTATGTGTCCATGTACACACAGTGCATTTGTCTGTTAGTGAATAGATCCAGGCTGATAATGTTTCAGTGTCACAGGGTATGGTTCAGTTCTAAATCCCTCTGTGTGTAACTAAAGACAGTGGCTGGCACAACAGCAGCTGGTATGCTTGTTTTCACTCATGCACGCAGAAACACACACACACACACCTGCCACCTGAGTCAATCGGTCTCTCAGGCTCACTGAATCAGTGTGCGTTATGGTCTCCATTCTTTCAGTGCTGAACCAGTCTGAACATGAAGGTTGTGAGTTAGAAGCGGAGCGGCAGGCGGCACGTCTGCAGAGAAACAGAGCTTTGACAATGTTCCGATTTTTCCTGACAATGAAGGAGTTTGACTGAACTGAAATGGAGAGAAAGACAGATACAGAAAGAGAGAGATAAACTGCGACGGGCTGTGTGCGTGCATGTGTGTGTGTGTGTACACAGGTGAAGCGAGGGTCAGAGCTGTACTCCCCATATGCCATCTGTCAAAACCAGCTACATCTCACTCTGACATTTCCCCAGTCAGAAACATCAAACTAGAAAGACCCACAAACCGCATTCACCATTCACATAACTTCAACATATGTCAGTTTGTGGGCCACTGTATGTGTGTGTGTGTGTGTGTGTGTGTGTGTGTGTGTGTGTGTGTGTGTGTGTGTGTGTGTGTGTGTGTGTGTGTGTCGCTCTGTGTTTTATTGCTCTCATTACGACAATTGGGGAGTTAAGGAACAGAAAATCCTCTTTCTTTTTAGACAAATTTTCAAGTACACCCAACTTTGTTTTCAAGTACATGGCAACCAAAACTTACAGCATTAAGTTTTGAACCCAAATCATTTTAGATGCATTAAAGGTATAGGATGTAGCTGTGTGAACAAAATCATGTCTCTGTACCGCTTTGTAAAGATGGAGTCCGATTTTGGGGGAGAGAAAGGATTGAGTAAACAAAATTTACCACCAAGCTCTGTTAAAGGCGCATGACATAAAGCAACAGGTATATCTGAATAAAATAAGAGCATGATAAGGTTTCTATAGCGACTTAATTGATAACTATGCATTAATTCACCCCCTCGAAGGACTAGGGGGTCGTCTCACATACACACACACACCCACACATGATATATACAGTAGATATGTGTAATCTTTTGTAATAATGAACACTTATTTCATCAATCATTGTTCTGTCACATTTAAATATGCCGTCTTTAAGCTTTCTACCCGTTACATCCTTTTATCTCCTCATCTTACTTCTTTCCCTCCCCATCGTTTCTCACTCCGTCTAACTCTCCATCCCCCAACCCTTCCCCACCCCCGTGTAGTGATGTAAGCCTTAACGAGGTGCTAATGAGAGACCCAGGCCTCTTGTGAATCGGGTAATAGTGAATTATGTATAAGGCCTCCAAATAACTGCTTTAAATTGATAGACGTGGGTTTTGTAGCAACAAGACGCAGTCGTCGCTTTACAGCCTCTGACAGCAGGTTTGTGCCTCTGAATCACAATCATAAAGTTGTGTTTAATTAAAACTGTTAATAGCCATTTGTGCTTTGTCTCTACAAATAAAGACATATTTAATACTGAAATCAGCAATGGGTACTTACAGATGGGCACATTGGCAAATTACCAAGTAAGTATAAATGCAGTAAATCTCTACATAGAAATAGAAACAAACCAGGACAAATAAGCGGCATGTTACACACCTGATAAGCTAAGACACACACACAAGAGGAATTATTTAGAAGATCAAAGGGGATTTTTTTTGTGATCTAATAATAATAACAAACTTTCTAGCGCTTTCAGGATTTTACTGGACACACCGGCACCTGGGAACAGGTGGGAACATGAAGGTGAAAGGCAGAAAGACAGGAGACGAGAGAGCTGCCGAGTGTTTGAGAGCAAGCGTCAAGTGGAGAGGGGAGACGAGAGGAAGGAAGTGGAAGAGAAAGAGGGGTTTAATGGTGTGACCTTGTAAAAGCCTGTCATCACCTGCTGAGAGAAAAATTACCTGCAGGAGATAACCATCGCACAGGAAAACACATCAGAGTCTACCGCTCTGCCACGCTTTGCTCCTCCCTGCCTCTCTAACTGCTCCCAAAAGACAAATACGTTAGGAGCCTCAAATAACTAAACTCAATTAAAATGGAATAGAAATGACTCTGGTGAATCCTCTGCTTTCATTAATTGGGGAGGGAGACTCTTGTTTACTCCTATATTCTATCCCTTTTTCCCCTCTCTTCTCTCCTTCCCTTCATTCGGTTTTGCCGCCCATTTACTTTTCTTTCCGTTCATCCATTTGTTTATTCTAAGGTACTTTATTGCCACAAAACTGGACAATAACGCATTGAGGTCATAAGTGCTGCAGGAAATTTGCTTTTAACAACTAACCACAGAAAGCTGTTCCAACAATTTATAAACCCAGCCAAACTCTATAACCTGCCTTTTCTGGCTTTATTTTCACTGGTATTATAGTAAAGTTTGTTTGCATTGCCTAAGTGTCCCAGATCAGAGTTTGTTCCGAACATATTTCTGACTGGAACCATAAAGCACGGTATAGAATTATCATTAAGTAAGAGTGCAGGCCAAAGTGCCTGAATGACTCTTCCTCTTGATTTCCCGTTTTGCTCCTTCACCCCTCCACCTGTCATTTCCGAGCTCTGTTTTCCATCAGCACAGTGTTCTTCTCTTATTCTATATAGCCAATTGTGTGGGATCAGTGATGCCCCGGCTTGGAGCAGGAAATTGATTTCTTCGCCCACTGGCCTAACAAACTTGTACGACACATCTGCTCCACTCCCTCGCTCTGTTTTAACATTCAAACTTGAGGAAGATTGCCATAGGTTGCTGCAAATTTTTGCTGTTTATTTGCTGGACAACTTACATTCACCAAAACACATCTAAAGAAAATGCACGCAATGCTTTTTTTCATCAGTATATTTCTAATATTCTCACCTCAATGCTGACCAAAAACAGTGAAGTGAAAGAAAGCAGGAGCAAAAGCGATGAGGTGGGAATTTCTTCATTTAATCAATCTCAAGCATGTGTGTGTGTGTGTGCCTTCATTTCTTTCCTGTCACAAAAGTGGCAATAAGGATCCTGAGAGGCGAAAGTCTGGCCTCCCACGTGCCTGAAGGGGAAATGCACACACACAGCCACACACACACACAGGGGGTCATCATGGGAAATACTTCATAACAAATGGAGCCTTTCATGTTATTGATCAGTAACGCCCACTTTCCTCTGCTCATATTCTGTCAGCACTATGAAGCTCTAACTGGAGTTAATGAAAGAAACAAACACATCATTGTTTTATAACGCAGGACTAGATGACTTCTAAGCCACAAATACTGCATTCAAATTACAAAAGGAGCAAATTTACCAAAGACCTTAATATGAACACCAAAAACATAAATTCATACATCAGCAAAACAAATTCAGTGCATCATCTTTATATCCACAACCAAACCAAACAAAAACAACAAACAAAGCCAAATGGAAGCAATCCCTGTATGGCTTCATACACAGATGATGACATATGGACTATACAGCTTGTCCCCCTGATCAATGAATCCATGGACTACACACACACACAAACACGCAAAGCCCCAGACACAGCCAGGTGATTCATCACCAGCTGAGCAGAGCACGACCTCCAAAGCCTCTGCGGTGACCCTGTGACCTCTTCGAACGACCCTTCCCAGAGGTCGTTGCAGATTTATCAAACAACATAATGAGCATTACAACCGTCATCATTCACTAATGTTCAGCTCCCTCCCAGGAAAACGCAATATATAAGCCAAATAAAAAACAATACTGCGTTGCAACCTCGGATCGCCATATATCTCCCCATTTCCTCACTGCAGCTGACAACTGACACCGTCTCTCAATATTGCTCTCCTGTCGTCCTCCGCCCTTCATCCTTTGCCTTCCCCCTCGATCTCCAATTCCTTGTGATTGTCCCCATCAGAATTTCAGCCCATATACGATCTGGTTACATACTAGTGCCTGGCAGGAAACTGGCGGCGGATTGTACTGTACTTGATGTACTGTTATGACGCACGTTGCTTGAATGATGGGACATTAGTTTTAATTAACAGATCCCAATGTTCTGCGTGACAAATGTGATTAAGACAATGTTCTGTCAATAACCTAGGTGTGCTGTTTGCTGCTCGGTTGTTATAGGGGTCAGTACATGTACATGTTTCTCAATGCAGAATTATTATACAAGAATCATCAAGGCTCGTTTAGCTGGGTGAGGGTGCTATGATTTGCAGGGGTTCTGTTTCAAGTGTTAACTCTTCACTAGTGGGGGGCATAGTTGCACTCCTGTGTGCTCAGCGGGTGCAACAACCAATCGCTCTAACTCAGCATGCATTTCTTCAATGGGCAGAGTCGCCTCGTGCTGCGAAATCCCACACTCCTGTTTATTCAGAGAGCCATGAACTCCTGTTGATTCTGTGCATGTTTATAGCATAACCGCATTTCCCCTTTAATGGCAGTAAGGACAAACACTCGGAGTATTGAGTGCATGTAAACATAGTGACTGTGTCAGCGAGGCGCTCCTTCAACTCAATGGTAATTTACGACGCCTGTCATGCGTGTTCGTGGCTGAACCAACCTCTACATCTTTCAATATTGCAGGGCATTATAACAACAACACTAACTATGGCCTGCTGCTGTCTTGAATAACATTACATTGTATAACTGCAATGCACACTTGCAGAAGATGTTACACATACGAATGATGTCTAGATTCTTTTGAAATGTAAAGCATGCTCCCTCCACTTTCATCTGTTAGACTCCAGCATGAGAACCATCACCATAGTAAGACATCAGTTACTCCAGTAGGGGATAAGAATCGCATGACAAGTCTGTCAAACCCCTTACTGAGGGATTTAGCTCCCCATCACTCCTTTAAAGCGCTCACAATATTGAGACTGATATGACCTGAAGGCGAGAAAACACTTATAGAGCATTTGAAACCCTCTGGTTCCATGGAAAGCTGATGTTCTTTTTCCTGTATTCCCCATCACTCTCAACCACATACGGTAGAGAAAGGTCTGAAGAAGCTCATAAATAAAATGCTGAGGAAAACAAAAGGGAAAGAAAGACAATGTTCATGTATTGACCTGAGCACAAGGGGAGATGGCCAATCCAAACTATATGAGAACTTAAAATTTAAAGGAATAAATGATAACAAGGAAATTATGCTCACATAAGAGAACTTAATGCAAGATAAAAACATAAAGCCCTCATTTATAACTACAGGATGGCATCCCATGTTGGAGAAATATGGATCTAAAAAAGGTTTTAATTCATATCTGACTTGAGATTATTTTGCTGCTGTCAAATTAACTAGACACACCGCTACAATACCATTCCTGAGGTGGTGACCCGACTTTTCCACTTTCACTTTCCTTATATGCCCCTTATTTTACTGTTATCTTAGACACATTCAAAAAGAAGCTGAAATGGCCAACATATCGCTCAGCCCTGCAATAGGGATAAGAGATTGTTTAAAGCCCCTCCACCAAACTCAAGTCTTATAGAACAGGGTGAATTTAACTTTGGATTCAACGTCGGAAAGCCTTCAACCTGCAAAATAAAGGGGTGAAAGGTCGCCCCTCTATCTATAATCCTACATTAACTTGTCTTCTTATTGCTTAATCCCACAATCGGGGATCAGCAAAAAATGGCTGGGCCCACTGGGGTGCCTGAGGGGCACAACCGCCAGATCAGATTAAAGGTGGCTGCTATTTGTGATTGCTGTGAAGTGGAACCCTACATGGTTCATAAAAACACAACAGACTGTGAATATACGGGCCATTCCTTACGGTACCACTAATCGAACGTAGAACCTGTTTGTTTTTCTGCAGGTTTTCCGTTTTTCTGGGTATTATTTGAGAAATATTTATGATTTATATGTACAAAAATAAAATTAATTTGTGCTTCAACAAATAGTTATAGGTAGATGTTTTTCAATGTATATCATTAATAGCAAACACACACACGCGCACAAACACACACACACACACACACACACTTTGTACATGCATTCAGATGCATGTACAAATGCTCAAGTCCTCCCATTCCCACACTTTCTCATACATATATAGATAGATACACATGCATGCACATACACACACACCCAGGGACATAAATACACAAACACACTTTAACTGTGTTGAGCCTTACATGTAAGGTCAGATCATACAGTGGATGTGACGGGTTGTTTGTGAGGAAAATTCATCGAGGTGGGCAGAACAGAAACACGCACACAAGGGCATAACTATTATATGTAAAAAATAAATAAATACAAATGCAAATACGACGCAAAATGGAAAGTAGTATTATATGCCTTAACCAAATAAGCTGAGAGATGACTGGGCATTGGCTCGGATACAGAACCTGTCTGAAGCAATTACAACATTGCCTGCCTCACAGGTCTGCTGGCTCTTTATTAATGTGCATCATTGGCACCCTGCGACTGTATCTACAGGCAATAAGTGTTGGTGGGTGAGAGAGGGAGAGAGAAAGTGAGAGAGACAGAGAGAGGATTTAATATGCACTAAAACTTTCCAAAGGACAACACAATCCAAGGAAAATAACAAAGTAAGACATTTATTGTCCAAATATGTAAGCCGAGAAAAAAGAATGAAATAATTCCAAGTTTGCCTGCCATATTGTATATATTACTTTGTTAAACAGTACTTATGAAACAGACAGGTCTGAAATATTTCATGATCCCAGTGAACACTGATGCCTGAGCAGTACTCAATAATGGCTTATTACAATATTTCCATCCTCTGTTCCAAAGGTTATAATATAATATTATAACAATCTCCAAGCTAACACATCGAATGTTACATTTGTATTCTATGCTCCACACCTGCTGAGGAAAGAGGGGGACTTACACAAAGTCTTTTAAAGCTGATAGAAGCCAAAAACAGTCAGTTGGTGAGGAACAGGGAGGAAAACATGAGCCTTTCATCACATTACATTCATCCATTCCAATGCTCCAGCTCTCATTACCTTATCTAATAAACAAGCTTCAAAAACTAGATCTGTGTGTGAGCCTCAATATTAGTCTGACCCAGTTTTCTGAGGGTTAAAATGAAACTTAAGAATCACAATCCAGCCTGACAGCAGATAAATAACTTAAAATGTTAAGTATTTATTTCACTGGGGGCTGCAATTCTGCTGTTTAGCATGGAATGCAAATAGCAAATTGCTGGGACATTACACGATCAGTGACGGATGATGGAATCTGGTTGCTTTGGGTACTATTAACTTGTTTGTGGTAACTGGATGCAGCAAAGCTTGAACTATAACGAACTTGCATCACAGAGCTTACTTTGGTTTCAACAATGGAAAAGAAAGTTCGTTTTGACTCGCATCATTATGGATCACATCACCTTAACGTTCTTAGATTAGAGCTAACCTAACATAAATAACAGCAGGTGCTCTGCTTTATGAAGACTTGCTTTTACCTTCCCATTTGATCCAACACAAAAGAGAAATGCTGTTGGTAAGCATGTAAGCAATCATACAGTGAATTTAGAGGGCAACAGTTTCTTGTATCATTGTCATTTGATGGTACAGTGTTTGTTATAAAGAAATCAGATTAAAAGGGAATAAAACTACTTTGTTTAATATCTGGACATGTCAATTAGTTTATGAAGATAAATTAATCCAGAGGTCACTTCTAATTTCAGATTGTTTGATTTCTGACCTTAATGTTAGTCCCTTGGAGTGTGTCAGGTTTTTTTTAACAACAAAAAACATTTCCATACATTTTGAGCACTCACAATTAATAGAGCAGTTGAAAGAGAAGACTCCACACATTTCTCTGGTTTCCATAATTTTCATACAAGCCATTTCTGTGCACAGATAATCCTGCTTGGAGCGACATATGCAAATTATGTTTTAGGGTGGATTTTCACAATAATGATTTTATTTACCAAGCATGACCTTTGCCTCTAGTAAATATGTGGTCAGATATCAGTGACATAAAAATCACTTGCCCCATGTCAGTTGACTTCTTACGAAATCAGAAGATGTAACAGCCTGAGGCAATAATGCATATTCATATACATTTCAGCCTTCAAGGTCCTAGGATCCTGTTAATTGCATAGATAAAGGATAAATAAATATGATAAATCTATCCATTTGAAGGACTGTAATGAGCTGTAATTTAAATGTAATTATCAGCTGACTATAGTGGTCTCGCCGTAAAAACACAAATAATCTAAATTGAAATGTGGCCCTCACATGTTAAGATGTGTAAATGTAATGAAAAACTAATCAAGCACCAATGAATGATATTTTTTGCAGGATATCTACAAAAGTTATTGCCGGGTTTCAATCAAACTTGGGCGGGCAGGTTGGAAACCATCCAGAGAAGAACCCCTTACATTTTGGATCCAGCCGGCCTGATGGTGGCCCTGTCATTATAATTTTTATGTTTTGGCCTCAACCTTTTTGAACCATTTGTTTTTGATATTCTTTACAGTTTTGATATAATTGGCTGCCAATTTGTGTGCCTGTCTCATTCTTCTTCATCTCATGAATGAATTTTTCTATGGCAACCAAACTTGGCAGACATGTGCACTCACTACTTAGGCCAATCAGATGAGCTGGTGGTGGCGCTACAACAACAGTTCAATTTTGGAACCAGTAGGGGTAGAATGGTTTGTAACATACAAAGGTTTGTTAGTTTGTCAGTGTGTGTAGTCAGGTTATTAACTACACCTCAAAGTTTGGGATTAAGGGACTTAGGGTTTTGCTTACAACACAACTTGCCAACTGGATTGTTGCAGAGCTGAAGATGTTGCGCCATTTAAAAGAGAGTCTTCATTAATTCCAGCCTATTGGGTGAGCAGTTAAATTAGCTCTGCTGGTTTTTAGGTTTTGCCAGCGCGGCAATCACAACATTCTACGGACTTAAATCTGCTAACAAACCTCTGCTGATCCCACAGCAAACATTGGACTGTCCTACAGCCAGGGGCCGTTATACATATTCACCACACATCTGCTTCAGCATAAATACACACAACAATCACAACGCACACACACACACCCTGGACTTACTCCAAGAGTGCAATCTGTGTCTTGTGTGTCCCTTTTCAATTAACATTGATGATTTTTTTGTTTCTTGTGCTTGCTCATGAATATTAACATCATATTGAAATGGATGTAAATATAGTGTGGGAATTAGTGCATTTCGAAAACAGAAGTACAGAACTCTAACTTGGGTTTCTAATTCGTTAAGCATACATTCCCTTGATCATACAAATTACTAGAGACAGCCAAGAAGAGAAACGCAACACACACATACCCACAAAAGCGGAGCAGTTTAATTACATGCTGTTGAGCAACTGTTTCTTTAATGCATTCTGCGTTCATTGATTTGAGAGGTCCCCGACATCGAATTACGCTATAGATTTAGGCATTTCAAACACACACACAAACACACACACACGCATGGACAAATATCCATACTAATTGACTTTTTAGCATTCGGAGGCTGCTCTATTTGCATTTTACGCTGCTGAGTGAGCTCGTGATGCACAGCAGGGCAGAGGACACCATCACTTAAAAAGAAAAAAAGCTGAAAGGGATCTCATCTCACTTATGAAATAAGCAAGGAGCCAACTTCAGTCGGGAAAAATTCTTAAACAATTGAAACAGTCCTAGGATCGATCCGTGTCAGCCGAGAGCCGTGAGCTTGCTGAACTTTCATGAAAAACCAAAAAAGGGAAGGAAACACGAGCTCACTGTGGCCATTATAGCCAATATAAATGCTCAGAATGGAAATGTGTGTGCGTGTGTGTATGTGTGTACAAAACGACCGCCAACATTTACCGGCTGCATGCTCACAATATCTGTACCTGCTTGTGAGTGCTTCTCAAATACATGAATCCAAACGAATGCACACACACACAGAAGAATCCCCCCTCCACCTCCAAGTTCACACACGCACACATGCTCAAATACAACTCTTTATCCCACGCAGTCATACTGGACAGTGTGAGCATACAGGCTGTTCCTCGTGCTCACAGATTCACGTAAATCATTTGACTTCATCCACCTCCCTATAGAGAAATATAAGGTCTGCTGGAACGCGACCTTTATGCTCTGACAAAGCGTAACGGTCTTGCTGCTGTCAGATTCCTTTGCTAAAGCTGTGTTAAACCAAGAAAGCAGAGGAGCGCAGCATAGAGTTTAATAGACTCTCTCATACGTTAAAGCCTGTGACAGCTGAATCCGAGTGGCAAACAAACCAAGAGGCTTCACGGAGAATGTGAGATACATCACAATGTTGATATGTAATATGATAAAGAGTCATTAATCTCACTTAAAAGGTTCTACAGAGATGTATGACAGGGATATTAAAGGTTACATTTAAGACTTTGAACGTGCTGTCAAGCCTAGAGATTTCTTTAACTGCGTTAAGTACAGTCTCAGATATTGTGTGCACATTCATGAGATCAAAAACTGACTTTTTAAAACGAGCAAAACTAGCTAATTACTGTAAATAAATAAATTTCCTTACCTATAAGAAAGCCTCAGACTTTGCTGTCGAGGAGCTACATGTCAGGTAAATTAGATTTGGTTTGTCTGGAAGCTGCTGGAGCCGAAAGAAACAATATCATGTTCAGCTGTGAAAAAGATTTACGGTGTCTGCAGCTTAAAGCCGATAGGTCTTTCTCGCGGCAGACATTTTGACTTATCATAGCGGGAACAGCACAGGTGTAACAAACAACATTAACGATGGCGCCCAGTCCATTTAGTTGTGCGAGGGAGCCACAGCACACAACACCGGGACCGTGGCACCGGAGCCGGCCATTATTAATGTCATTAGGTACACCTGTGTTGGACAAGTCACAGTGTTCACCGTGGGGAAGGTCTACATGTGCGACCCACAGCGGCTCAATTATTTTTTATTAATTGCACCATTTCAGGAGATCAGCACCAGCTGCACCAATTCATCCAATGTGTCTGAAACTTGCAACCCAACCTTGTTTGTTAACAGTATTTCGGAACATTTGGAGGCCTTGAACTAAGAGCTGATGCTTTGTGTGCCCGACTCTCTTCTTTCGCCGCCCCCTTCTCTAGTTGTTTCACTCTGTCGATCATGTGACAAGAAGCCAGAGCAAAATAAAGAGGATAATTTTTTTTGTGATATAAGTGGCCATGTTCATACTTCCCCGTCCTGTACCCCCTCATTTAGTGCATCCATCATGCGAGCAGCGAGTGATGAAAGGCACAAAAATTGTCCTCCTGCGTGTGTGAACACACGCACAACATGTCCATGTGTGCTTGTGTGTATCCTCGCCAGTGAATAGAACTTTAATTGCATTAGCATTACACCAGGGTGATTTCTTGTCAAAGAAAAACTCTGGCATTGAGAGAGAGGACGTGTGCAAAGTCTTCAAGTGTGTTATTATGTTGCAAATTCTAAAGAAAAAAGTCATTGTATGAAACCTAGAATGACACAAAGACAGAGAAAGTAGGAATGACAGGACGAGTGAGGAAGAAACAGGGAAGTTACACTGATGTAGTGACCAAGTGAGAACTGGTCAACTGTAGCCCGTCCTTATGTGATTTCCATTTTGATGACTCACTCAGACATTCAAATTGAAAATTGTGACAGATGACAAATTGCTCCTTCACCCATTTACCAAAAAAAAAATGCAAATCAACATTTAGATCCAACCAGCTAAAAGGCATCAAATTAGCCAATTCAGCCATGTCAGACAAGTGTCCGGCTGCAGATGTGTGGACGGGAAGCGGAGGTGGGGGGTCGTCTGAGCTGTCCAAATTTACACAAATTTATTATTTAAAGCTCTGACCCAGAATGAAACGCAAAACAGCCCGAGCACACGTTCACTTTGGTTAGCTACTGAACTGAAATAATGAAAGATCAAATTGTGTGTCATGTGGAGGACAGCATGTAGTTAGGAATGTCATGGGGAAATTCATAAATCGCCGCAGAGACCATTTGGGTTTCAAAACACAATAACCCACTTCTAATGGAAGTGCTGGTAGTCGTAAACAATTTTAGAACTCAGATTAAAAGCATCCTTAAAAATTCTCACATCGGTCCAATCTGCATAATAAGGCTCCACTTATTCTGTATTCCGTAACTTCATGCACCTGTTGTGTCCGTACCAATTTACATATAGGAGGTGGAAAGAATATTATAAACATTGACAGTAGGGGAAAGTTTAAAAAATGTATATGTGAATTCTTGTTGACAATATGTTCATTTCAATTCATCATGATTTTACCCACACAGTCAACGCTACTCTCCAACAAATGCTCACGCCCACCAGGTGTGCACGCCCCCTGATGAAGGAAGAATAATCAAAATGCTAAACAGTTTCTAACTTAATGTGTCTGTTTTTATGCAAATGAGAATCTGTGTGGGTGAGCGTGCGTCCGTAGGAGTAGAATGAGGGACCTATGGACAGATGACAGCGGAAGCCGGCGTGTGGCTGAAAACATTATGGCATCTATATTCAAGACGTAAACTAATTTTGGCAAAAAGAAAATGTCGAGAATTACAACAATTTCACACTAAATTTTGCTTGCCTGAGGTAAACAGCTCAAGGAAAACTGATTTATGAAATAATGATGTTCCAGGACCAATGTCAAGAGAACTCTGCCGCTTGCAACTTTTTAAATATGCAGGGTTCATGTTTAGGCCTCATGAAAAATGTAAAGGCGCTTTGCACATCCACATAAAATGAGAGAAGGCAGCGCCAGGGAGAGTGTTTGCATGTGTGTGTGACTGTGTATGTTGTGTGTTTTCAGTACTTGATTGAGTTTCTGAAGTGGTCTTCTGCCGGGTTTTTCACGGTGCAGCTGTTGAGCAACCACAGATCTGCTTCTGACGGGTCATCTGGCAAGGCAGAGAGAGCAGGAGAGAGGTAAATTTATTCATTTATACAGATCTTGATCACAGGCATATTTCTTGGCTGTATAGAGAGAGAGACCCTATGTAGGCCTAACTATGGCAACATTGAAGAACAGATCAAAATGATACATCATAAAAACGCAATAATCCTTTAGTCTTTTCAAAGTGTCTGGTAGCTTCAATGGTTGTCTCCCATTTTTCCTCAACATATTCAACTCCCCCTGCTGGCAATAGACAGGCCCATAATGGAAATGACACTTTCCCAGACAGCAATGATTCTCACTGGGAGTGTTAGTATTAGAATTTGCTTAGTGCTAATGTTCAATTGATAGAACTGCCTAGACTGAATATCAAAGAAGAACTCAATTTACGGATACTTGTCAAAGATAATGGTGGAGTGGTCCGACTGACCAGACCATTAAGCTACCTAATGCCGTTTGTGTCGAGCCGCAGTGTAGTTTTTGCCATATTAAGTTGATTTAGTCTTAGTTGGGGTAAACCAACTCTGAATTTTCTCAACAGGAGGACTCGCCTCAGACTGTGATTAGGCAACATGTCATGTACACTCGAGAACAGCAGTATCGCAGCATAGACAAATGATCATTGAGTGAATATAAACATAGTGTGACGTCCAACATCAAAACCAAATTAAGCAAAAGGTCAACATAATCTGGTGCAAACATGCGTATCTACACAGTTTAATGTTCATCACACCGATCAGTGGTAAATAAATGCACCCTAGTACACCTTATCCTTTTACAGAAAAACACAGCAGTCAAGCCCTTTAGGTGAATTTGCTGACTGCAGCACATACAAATAAAGATTTAATGAAGTATTGTAAAAACAGAAGTACAGCTGCAGTTCACGTCAAAGAACCAAAACAGAATGAGTCACAACAAAGCCGAGCAAAGCAAATCCTTCTCAGGCAAAACTGTTCCAGCCTGTGTGCGTGTGTTTGAAAAGACACTAAACAGAAAGACAGAGAGGGAAAGAGAGAGAGAGAGAGAGAGAGAGAGAGAGCAAGAGTGAGAGAGAGAGGGAAAGAGAGCAAGAGAGAGCGAGAGCGAGAGAGAGAGAGAATTGGTTCAGCTGGCGAAGGGTGCCCATTATGCCTACCGTTATTTGTCTTGGCAACCCCACACACACATGCAGACACACACACACACACACACACACACTAGACTAGTGGGAGTGGTCTCAGCTGTGTGGTTGCCGTCTCCCCACTGTCCTGGGGGAGTTGTTCTAGAACAATAACAAGCTCAACATCAATTCAACACACACTCACAGTCAAGAGTTATACAAACGTCTAGATGTTCACAAGTCTATCTACTGTGTCAGCAGCACAACTGACCAATACACACACACACACACACACACACACACACACACACACACACACACACACACACACACACACACACACACACACACACACACACACACACACACACACACACACACACACTTTTATTAGCCCAGATGATTCTGTATTAAAGAACATTTTAAATCAATACTATATATTATTATTATTTCTGGGCTATGAATTATTGTTAACATTATTGATGAATAAAATGATTATTTAACTTTGTCTGATCAAGAAGGGTGGTTCTCCATTTCTGCCACTGTGAAATATTAAACATTGCTCAGTTGGAGGTTTGACTTTGCCAAACTTTCCTCACTGTGGCTGCTTCATCTTTTAATATTATTTTATCCTGCAATAGTTCGAAAAAATATTTATTCTGAAGGACGTGTGCATCATTAACTAGCTGACCAATCTGATCACATCAACACTTCACATAGTTACGTCAAATTTAAAGTCTGGGTGGTTTATTCAAAATGGCTCAATTTAGTTCAGCGCTTTATTAAACATTAATGATTTTGTGATTTGGGGGAATCCACTGTCTTTCATGTGCCTGCCAATAGCACATGCGCCTCAACAACATGGGTTCAAAGCCTACTGCTACTTTGCTGGATGCAGATTTAACAGCACATTTTAGAAATCTGCTGGCGAAACACCAGAACAAAGTACAGATGACAGAAACCCGCAGCCCATCGGTTCTCGTTTATTTGTCAAAGCGTGAATATGAGCTTTCAGTGAGCCTCTGACTTTTAAGGTCGTTTTAGGGTCATGCTGTATGTACTGCAGTGCTACGGTTTAGACCAGAGGGGCCTGAGCTGGGGTGCAAAGCCTCCCTGAGATGGTGTGTTTGGGTAGAGAGAGAAATCTGGACACACCGGGGATAGGAGTGTATTTATTTTCAAGAGCTCGATGGTAAGACACTGTTCTGGCAAAAACCGTGGCGCAAAGGAAATATTAAAAGTGTTGGTAGGGGTAAATGCATGAGCGGTAGTGGAGCTGCCATTTTCCCACGCTTACTACAGAGAGACAGAAAGATTGGAGAATGGAGCACTAGCAATATTTTCTCTCTTTTTTCTGGCGCAACAAATTCATGTTGGTATTGGCTATAGTTCATGTGACAACACCACTTCAATCTGGTGCTAAAGTTTTAAAGGTAAAGAAACTGTTTATACTCACAACAATCTCTGGCTTTCTTGCGGTAATGCTTTACTTGCATGACTTTCTGTCTCATGTTGTTGATTCTAAATTGGAAAAGTTCTCTGTTTTCTATAACTGCATGAAACAATAATAAAGGAACAAAAAGAACACGACAGTTGTGCCAAGGCCTTTCAGTCTCTTTGCAGGCATAGAACATGACTTCTAAAGACGAGGTTTTTCCACGCAATTCAAAAGGGACTCTCATCAAAGGGGAATTTCTGCACTCAAAAACACATTACGAATCAATTCACTCCAGGTTTTTGGGGGTCAGCTATCTGACTGATCAAAGAAATGTGTCGAGCGAGGAATGTTACAATTGCAAACATGACAAGTGTGTGCCTTTCGATTTTTGCTGAGAAAAGACCAAAAAAAGCTATTGACTCTTAGGAAAGGTACAGAACACCTTTATATATATAAAGAGTGAGAATGTATCTGTTCCATCATTGCATCTGTGTGGGAAAGTTGCCCGAGGTTAGATTCCATGAATCAGCACCTAAATTCCCATAATTCCACAAATGCTACAGCTGGGAAATCTCTGGAAAGACAGATTTGCATAACATTTGTGTATGTAAGGAACACAGCCAATGGCAGGGGAATGATTTGGCTATTTTTTGAATATCATAGCCATGGGGCAATGATGTGAGAAAGCTGTTGGTACAGAATGTGCACAAAAACTATTGACTTATCTCTTATCTGATAAAGAGCAGGGCCAGAGGGAAAGACAAGCGATCCTGGTATGTAAGAGTGAGTGTGTGTGCAGTTTCTTTTCCCTGTTTGCTTGGGTCCCACCAAACACCAGAGTCACTCAATCTCTCTCTCTCTCACACACACTCTCATGTCATAATGCCACCAGCACAGAGAGCCTCTTTTATATTTGATCCAATACATTAATGTATATTTTGCAGAGCAGCACAGCGGATGACTCTCGCACAAATTGATGCGGTGACCATTTCTGTGAATTTCTCCTATACAGGAAATCCCACCAGTCTAATACAGTTGACCCCACTATGCACCAAAGGTCTCTGCATGCGGTGTAGGCATGCATGTGTGTGTGTGGATGTGTGAATGGAGGGGAACCTGAGCTCATTCTTCTAAAACATTCCCGACAACTGGCCCAAATGACTAAATCTAATCCAAGAGGTTTATCTGTGTGTGTGTGTGTGTGTGTGTGTGTGTGTGTGTGTGTGTGTGTTACCATCAACTGAAACTTAAATTCGCCCCACAACCAAATCATACAAGAGTGGGATACTGGAAACACAGCACCTGAGGTCAGTTTGTGTGTGTGGGTCTGTCTGTCTGTGCGTATACACACATACACAAGGTCATACATAACGCATTTCAATCACACTGCTCCCTATGGAGATGAGGAGAGGGTTAGGGGAGCAGGTGCATGCACCAAATAAGCACAGATGGAAAGATGGACAGAGAGGAAGGGGAAGAAATAGAGAGGCAAATGGCTGATAGCATGTATGTAAAGAAGAAAAGATTAAAGGCATAGATAGGACAGGGAGAGAGCGAGAGAGAGAGAGAGAGAGAGAGAGAGAAAGAGAGAGAGAGAGAGAGAGAGAGAGAGAGACTCAGACAGGGATAAAAGGGTTGGGAGAGAATAGGAGGGAGGCAGGTGAGAGTGGACACCCAAATGGGATTGAAGGATGACCAGCAGAGACAGAACACATGAGCAGAGGTGGGGGGTGGGGGGGAGGGAGGGGGGGAGAGAGAGAGAGAGAGAGAGAGAAACAATAGAGAGAGAGAGTATACACAACAATATAATTCATCACAATTATGAAAAACATAATACGTGCCAGGTTTGTGTGCGTTCTGCTTTGACATTATATAAATATTTGGACTCACACACCCTTTAACGGTCATATGTGTTGTGCTGTATTTGCCCATTTGGCTGGCTGTACCCACAGGTGTGTGCTTTCAGCAGCAGCACCCCACTGAGGGAGCCGGCGAGGAGGAGAGACGAGGCTCAGCTGCAGGTTCAGAAAGCGGAGAAACACACAAACAACAACAGGCAGGATGGGAATACAGTAATTGCCCTCAACTGCCATGAATCTGCTCTATGCAGCCGTGCCAACTCACAAATCTTGAGTATAAGCTGTAAATTCAACTCGATTGTTATCTGTAAGTAGAAGCTCATTGGTCAGAAACAGGCATTTACTGCTTTTTTGCCATGACAGAATTGCTAGATGTCACGTCAGCTTGATACGCCGCCTCCTTTCCCAGGCAATCGTTTCATTTGCAGTGGCTAATCACAGGTGTAGTTCACGTTAACTACACACACACACACACACAGCCCAATCAGACTTCAGATCACATTTTCTGTGGTTGTGCAACGAGATCAGTGTCATCATCAGCCATGAATACAGGAACTACTGGGGGAAAGTCAGCCACACACTACATCACACACAGCACCACCCCATTGTTCTTCTGCATGGGTTCCAAATTGTAACTACTATATTCTTTAGGTTTTGAAATGACAATGTTTTCTAATATAAGGTGTATCAATATGAATGCCCCCCTGGATTCAGTCTTCCAGTTTCTATTTCAATTGATTCTGCACCTGAGGAGCCTATCTTAAGTCTTTCTTAATATAACCTTTATAATGTCAGGACTGTCAGGTCAAGTGCACAGCAGATGTACCGTCTCCTGACAACCGATGGTGTCAATGTGCAGTAGCTTGGCTGTACCAAGCTCGGATGAGTCTAAAAAAAATACCTGCTTTTCCACACTGGAATAGCTGCATGTCGACACCGGGGAATAGGACAGGAAAGGACAATTTTCTGGCAATACAGAGAAAATGTGGGCCTTGCTGCCAGCTTTGTGTGTGTTTACATACAGAATAATAGGATTGTTATCTTGATGATGTTGGTGCATGTCATGTGTTGCAAGTAGATTTGGGGGATTCTTTAACATGGAGCAGGACATGATATTCTTTCGTGACATGATGTAATGATTTCAGCAACAAAGAAACTGCACTGAACTCCCATTAGAAGATTATAGTCATATTGTAGAACATTCAATGTGATCCTGGTGGCAAATCCACTGTATGTACATGAACTGGCTGTTCTACATCATGCTGCATACCGCACAACTCCAGCTTATCATGCTATATGTCATGGTACGACTAGAGCTGGACCCATGGAGTGTGAGACACGCCATCTATTCATCCCTCTGATGTGAAACAAGGAAATATGGGGGAAGAAATGTTCTGGTCACACAGGAGAAAGCAAAGCACACATTCCTAAGTGAACTCCCGGCCTAAGACTGGAGGCAACACAGGCAGAAATGGGATCAAGCTGTTACTGTATCAATATTAAATCAATAGCCAGGAGCTGGGATATACAAAACACACATTCCAAGAATTAGCAACTCCATAAATATTATTCACAATCCTGGTTTTTATACACATAAAAGTCTGAGACATTTTGTTGGAATGGAACTATTGGTTTTCAAATGCTAAATTCTGAAAATGTGAACATTTTCTCCTGAACCATGTGAATGTGAGGTGCAGTTGCCTGGGGACGACTTACAAAGCCAACCGAGGACTGATTGCACATATGTCTGAAAACATTAAGTTAAGCTGCCACGGCTGTAACCTGAATAGGTAATGCGTGTTTTTAAGAGTTGCATAAAATGACAGTATTTTACCGGAATCACCAAAGTGGTAAAACTATATCCCTTACACACGGTGGGAGGTAACAGGAGATGGGTATCGTTTATCCTGTTTTATTAAGATCATATCAGCATGAAGATACCTGATGTTTTACCACATCCTTAAACCACCACCAATCTGTTTCTCCCTCTTCCCTTCAAACTTCTTTCATGTCTTCACTGCTCCCTTTTATTTTCCCCACAGCCACCAAGTTCCACATCTGCCCTCCACTCCCCTCTTATTAAGCGTCACATACTACCACTCCACATTCACTCTCACCCTCTCTGTCTCTCTTATCGTTTGCACCTCCTCCAGACTTCACTTTCTCTTTCTCCATAATCCTAATCTATATTCATTTACATTTTTTTTTTCAAAAGTCCTTTTTTTTTCTCTGCCTTCCTGTTCCTATTATCCTTGAAATCCTCCATTTGTACAGCAAAATCCATCAACAATATTAACCCCCTTTCGTTTTTCACCGCTATGTTGGAACCTTCCTACTGTTGACAAACGCACAGGTTTAATTTGATGCCTATTTGTTGCCAGGTAACATGGTCTCATGGAACAACCTGCAATGAAGTAGAGACTAGTAAGGGACTACAAGCACACAGCACTGATTAGTGGGAACTGAGAAACACATCTACCATATTACATAGGCTATGAACTTGTTGAATCACTTGTTGTGTCGATCCAATCTGATACATGTACTCACTAAAATAGGGGGAGTTAAAAAAATAAAGAGTATAAATGTACAAATCTAGCAGAATCACATTACTTACAGTAATTGACACACTGGTCTAAATAGTTCTAGAGTTTTGATGTTGATGGGATGATTGCGATCTAAAAATGAAACCTCATTTCCATGGCGATTACACTGCAAGCATGTATACTTTACATTTTTAGGTTCCCAGTGATTATAAAGGATCCTGCTTGGGGTGTTCAGGCAGTTCGGGGATGTAACTGCAGTCAGATCTTGTATATTTATGTAGGAAAGAGAGCTCTGGAGAATCCTGAACACCATAAACCTTTCATACAGGGTCCTCTAATTCTCTCTCTTGATGATATATATTTGTCAAGTATAACCCCACATACACTGCTATCACTGAGGCTACAGTATCACATTTTCCATTGCAGACAAGACCTACTTAAGTTTCCATACTTTCCTCGACATTCTCTTGCAGCAACTCTCTCTCACACGCACCTCAACTATCTGTCCCTAGTGGAGACCATGAGAACAACTAGGACACACAACTTTTCCTTCCACCGTCTTTGGTTTCTCTGAGCAACCAGACTACTTCAAACTGTGTGACTGAGAAGTGCAGACTTTATCCAGACCAAAGAAAAATCTCTAGTGTCTCCCATTCCCCTCTAGTGTTCAGCCCTGGTTGAAGATATATGAGGGTGTGTGTGTGCATGAGAGTGTGTGTGTGTGAAAAGAGGCCGACAACAACCCCAGGGGTCAATGTGATTCTCTTGGTGCTTCATGCACAGACCACACCATGACCCACTTTCCATCCTGCACCCCCCCAACACACACACACACACACACAGTTCCCTGTCTCCCCTGTTATTTCTGTCTTCTACCCTCCATCCATTTCACCCTCTATCTTAAAACACACCCTCCCCTTGCGTTTCCCCCACATTCCCTCATCTCTCCCTCACTCACATGAACACACACAGGACATGCTGACCTTGGGATACAGTGCCGGAGTGGTTTATAGGGGTAAGTGTGACGGGGCAAAGGGCTAGCTTTGGGGTGAACGGATACACTTGACTGAGCTAACAAGGACTGTCTGGCCTTACTGGCTGATTGGCTTACAGAACAGCTGGATGCCAACTCGGCTGACTGGGCGAACTGGCAGGCCCGGGTGGGAAACAACACACGGTGTGTAAAGTGTACAGTGTGGCAGTAATTTGTTCGTGTATCCATTCGAAAGCCTTCATGACACACACTCTCCAGTTACAGATTGATAATATTGCAGAAACATTCTCACAGTTTGCACACATACACACGCACATACATATTCCCTGAGCAGCGTGTGTGAGAGTGGGAGTGAGGAGTGTTAGGGGTGACAAGTTGCACATGTCTGATTGAGGAAGCTAAACAAATTCCCAGGAGACAAAGTGACTGATTCTCATTCCCCAGGGTATGTGTATGCCTTGGCCTCTGTGTGTGTGTGGGTGGGTGGTTGGGCGGGTGTGTGTGTGTGTGTGTGTGTGTGTGTGTGTGTGTGTGTGTGTGTGTGTGTGTGTGTGTGTGTGTGTGTGTGTGTGTGTGTGTGTGTGTGTTTGCCTCAGTGATATGGCAAACCGTTAAAGCCTTCGAGGACTTAAGAGCTTCACCTCCAATTACATTTTACAAGAAAGCACTCACTTGTGTGCAGCCTCTCTTTCTCTTTCTCTTTCTCTCTCTCTCTCACACACACACACACACACACACACAGGCAGAATGACCCCAACAGTGATGCAAATAACCTTTCACAGTAAAGCAGTGTAAAGACAGTAAAGCACATAAACAGAGTATTTTTGGTAAAATTCCAGGTACTCCACAATAAGATATATTGGTATAGAAAAAGAGCCAAAAACAACACACAAACACACACACAACTAAAAAGCACATTTTTCATTGTCAATGGTAACTGCACTAATTGGCTCGTGCCTTTATAGAGTCTTCTGATGCAACAACAGGGCAATGCCAGTGCAGACCTGTGGCTGCCTGCCTGAGACTGACTGACCCATTATTACTACAGTCTCAGTCATCCATTACGACCTACATCTCATTAGGAAAATTAATGATAGCAAAGCTGGCAAAGCGCTAAACAAACAGGAATTGGTGAACAGCAGGCATACTCAATTGATCTATTCAAATGTTTCCTGGTCAAGATTAAGGTGCTGGGTAATTACAGCAACACCTTCAATCCACCGAGAGAGAAAACTCCAGCTCCAGCGCTCTGCCAACAATTGTCGACTATTCATTGGCGCTTTTGTCTCACAACCTTCATCCCTGATCGACCTGAAAGCCAACGAGGAAAAAAAATGTACACGGGCATCGCATAAAAAAAGCTTTTTAAGAGTTTTTAACTTTCTGGCAAATTTGAAAGGAGTTCAGTGTTTGGGTGACAACACATCCAGCACATGTACAAAGTAAAATCATTTCCTATTATCAGGACAGTTTGCAAAGGATAAAAACACAGAGGATCAAGGTTGAGTCAATGATAAAAGGCGATGAATTTGAAGTAGTAAAGACTGAAATGAGACGCGGGAAGCAAAGAGAGACGAGGCAGGAAGTGATCCTGTCCTCACTGCTACAGATAAATCTGAAAATGTAATTTAAATGTCAAACAGTTATTTCTTAAAGTTAATTTCCCGGTGTGTGTTGGTGCACAGGGGAGGTGAGAGGTGAGTGTCTTTCTGTTGGCGTGCGTCCTGTCATTGTTCAGACCTTGACCGCGACTTTGGGTTGCGCTGCTCCCTGTAGCTCCTCGGTCACTGCCAAAGCGGCGGAGATTTATGTGGGAGAGATTTCATCGCTGAACGCAGAGAGTCGGACCAGGAATGTGAAAAGTGTATGGAAAATGACATGCAGATTGTGTGGACGTCCCCCTGTTCTCACACCTATGCGCACCTGGCTGTGGAGATTTTGAAAATGTTATAAAGTTGGCCAGCATCTACAGTAGACCCTCATCCAGACCAGCAGACCGTCCAGCAGCACACAGGCTGGGATCAGGCGGTGTCTGTGATCCCTTGTTCTCCTTTCATTACAGCAATGGAAAGTCTCAGCTTGGTCCAACAGGTTCTAATTTATGATTTGAACGTTTCTTTTTCCTCTCCCTCAGAGGCACTCAAAGTATATCACAACACAGTCCTCTCACACACACGGAGGGTCATGACAGCAGCTCTCCCGTGTATCAGCTTGGAAATGTGGCAGAAATTCACAGCAAGCAACCAACACAGTAGAATCTAATATCTCGTCTCGGAGACAGATGTGAAGGCTTGTGTGCATCGCTGCGTCGGTGCGGTGTACACTGAGAGGGGGTGCGCGTATAACAAGTTAGGCACGGCAGGGGCCCGCCATAACACACATGCCAAGACTCTGACAACATCTTAGACACATCCATTCACTTGGGATTCCTCCGCTGTCCTTAAAAATCTCTGAGCCCCGTTACTGTAAGGGGGAGAAAGAGTGTCAGCCAGACGGAGAGACAGAAGACAGGCAGAGAGAGGCAGGAGGATGTGGAGCTGAGAGGGATGGAAGGAATTAAGACAAAGTAGGTAAGATAGATGGAGGTGGAGAGCACGAGGACGGGGCAAAAAAGGGCCGGCGAGCGAGAAATTAAGAAGTAAGGAGACGTGCATGGGCCGAGGAGTGAGACAGGAGGGAAGAAAAGGCAGAGGTAGCCGCAGAAGAGAAAACGATAAAAACTGCCCAGAAACAGACAGAAAAAAAAAAGGAGGGAGTGCAAAGGAGAGACCTAGCATTAGAAGATTAAGTGGAGGGATCGCAGTGAAAAATAGCAGGCGAGCTCAGCTGAAAGTGGAGCAGGAATGATGAATGCTGCGAGACAAGCCAACCGCTAATTTGGATGGGAGAAGTTTGCCTCTACAGGGCAAGAGGCTGGAGACGATCTGTCTCTCTTATATCTGATCATACACACTCACAGTGGGTGCACCTGGGTCCAGACTGGGGCCCCTCTCCAAGACTAAAAATAGTGGAAACAACTACTGAACTGGCAAAAACAAACAGCCAATTACAAATCTCCCTGCACTGAGAAACGGTAGGTTTTTCCCCCCATTTGCACCAATGTAACCTATCACAATCCACACACACGGGTCAACATGTGCTCTGTTATTAAAACATATGGGAGGTGTTTGTGTTGCATGCGAGTGTGTTTGTTTAAGCTATTGCATTCTTTTAAAGCGATCGCTGCTGTTGAAGATCAGAGAAGTTGGGAGTGCGTGCATGGCTGTACACGGGCTAAACGTATAAGAGGGGGCGTAATGATAAACATCTGGAATCAAGACTCCCTGCGATTTAAAAAGTGCATTAAGTGTGATTTATCCTGCTGCATGCGGACAGGGGATTGAGGCCAGAGGCGGTTGATAGCGTTCCCGACCACAGCCGGAACCAGGCCTAAATAGATTTTTTGCCATTACAGGTCTCACCTTGCATAGATAGGATGATTTGAAGCCTCGGGTTCATGCGGTAATTGGGGCCAATCACAAGTCTGCCGCTCAGACAGAAAACCATTATGATCGCCGGTGCAGCCATGAACAGATATTTCACACAGTAAGAGGGATTATTAGAGTCAAGGGCACGGAAGTCAGTGTGTCTCCGAGAGAAAAGGGCCCGGAAGGTTACTGACTGACAAAGTAATATACCGATGATTTCACTTTTACCGCACACCCACAGAGTGAAACATGGCACATTCCTCCACTTTCGAGATGGAGGCCAGTATAATTGCCTTCTCGTTATTAACATGACTTGACTGTCTGTGTATAAAGTTATTTAGACTGTCTCGGACCATAGGTGAGCCAGACCTGACAGTCTGCCGGTGACACGCTGACAGTGTAGGTGTGATTCCCAGTTCAGCTGCTCCGGTCTAACTCAGGGCTGAATGGTTCCAATTTGACAGCAGGAGAGTAAGAAAAAGGACTATTGTCTATCATGTAGATAGAGATGAAAAACACTTGAAGGAATACTCATTAAGGAAGCCAAGGCATCATTTTGACATGAGTAGAAATGGAGAGAACGCTGACCTGAAGACTGAAGGTCGGAGGTTCTCTATTATTGCCTGCACATGGACCGACATTACTGGCTATTCCAGGCTTGTACAGTAGGTGTTACTGAGGCTTCGATTTTTATAGATACTGACTGCATGGATTACAATGGCAGCGATATCAGTTCGCTGCTTAAACACATAATTACCAGTTTTTCGGCACAGGAATTTATTTTAGTCGTGACACCATGATTTGTTTAGAAGGCTCACTTAAAATATAATAAGCATCAGAGACTTCTCTTTATCACAGATTGTTACCTATGGAATGGAACGAGCTTTGTGCCAAGTGTTTGAAAACGATCTTATTTGGATTGTCTTTCTTTCTTTGATTAACAACAACACATCTAAATGCCATTTTCTCCTAAGTGTTTCATACCTTAAGAGGGAAGGTTGGCATAACCTGTATGAACAGTACAATTATATGTACCGAGATTTGCTCTAAATACTTCTACCAGGAGATTGATTATAATTGGGACAAACTAGACAGACAAGCAGTACGTACTCAAGTTAGTCGCTTGTAGTCAAGTCCCTAAAAATGAAAAAGAAAAGGATTCAGCTTTGACTGGAAGTTGTTGATCATGACTTTTGAATTATCTTCTTATCTTGTTTTATATCTTTCCTTCATCCTGAAACCACGTTGTATTGCACACCTGCAGCTACAGGTGTGATACTGACTCAACATACAGTATCCAGCGTGTCAGCCCTCAAGCAAGTAGACTCAATACAGTTTACCAGGGTTAAGATTGGTTTGGATTTGAATTATTATTGACACTTCACAGGCTATTTAGCATAAAGCAAGGCCGTTAGATTTGCTAACCTTAAACACAATATGGGATAACATACATTTAACTTGGGCATTTTAAAGTCTTTTTAAGCTCGTCTTGGGCAAAGGGCTCTGCTGTTCGTGCTGTGAAATCTGAAACTCTGGCTGCTTGTCAACTTCGTTCAAACACATTCAGTGCGTCTTTATGGAAAAGGGAAGTTTCCTCCCCTGACAGATGGCGTTGGCTCGGCAGTGAGAGAGGTGATGGGACAGGTTTGCTTACATCATTAATCCAAAGATGCAGGGCTGCATACTGCTTAATTAATCGGATGTGATTTGTGTGTTAAAAATTCTAATCTGAATGTATTTTGTATTGATATTTATATATCATTTTGGTGGCGCTTACACATTTCTACACATATCAAAATGACAGACTATAGTGTCAGTTTTGCAAGCACCTCTCTCCTCCGCTTTGTGTGAGTGTGTGTGCGTGTCTCTGTCTTTCTGCGCCTCAAAGCCAACTGTCAAAATCATGCACACCATGGTAACCACAGTCAGTTCCCCATTTCACAACAACAGACTAGATAAATATTGACACGCTATTTCTATGACATTACGAAGGTGATTAAATTTGCTGTTTGCCCGAGGAAATGGCGGTTTATATTCAATGAGGCGTATGCCTGTATGTGTATGTGTGTGTTGAATTTTAAGCTTAAAGGAATAGGCCATTGGACGTTCACATGTCAATTTGCTGTGTATACAAGAATGTGTTAACAGACTGTGTGTGTGTGTGTGTGTGTGTGTGTGTGTGTGTGGGTGTGGGTGTTCATTGTTTTGTTCCTGTGTGTCACCTGGAAATATAGCCCCAGAGAAAGAGAGAGAAAGAGAGAGAGAGAGAGAGAGAGAGAGAGAGAGAGAGAGAGAGAGAGAGAGAGAATGAAAAGTAAAGTAGTGCAGGAGTCACCTGTATGTAAATGCTCACCTGTCCCAGAACAAAAAGCGTCATGAGTTTGTGACAGATGGAGTTTGACCTGAAGGGAACCGCTTTGGACTTTGGGAGGGTGTGTTACCTGTGAACAAAAGCGCTAATCCCGCTGTTTTCTGTGTTTCATACACACGTGGTTCATAGGCTATATTATTGCAAAGAATCTGGGAGAATGTGCGCCATAGTAACTTGGTAACAATCCACACAGTTCATGCAGAGGAGGCCCCTGAGGCTGGCTCGGCTACCAGGGTTCCACCGCTTCCAGGGAAGAGCCCAACGTAAATTCTACACAATCTAATTCACTGAAAGGATCCAGATTAGAGAGAGACTGGATACTGGACGGTATTATCAGCGGTTTATTCCTTGCCTGCTTCACATTCTGTACTGTGTAAAAAGAAATGGAACACCATCCCCAACCATCGCCCTCATGTAAGAACACACCACATATATTCCATCTCTCGCTTCTCAGCCCACGTGTGATTTGCTTAAATTCACTCGCTCAGGAGACGGTGCCTCCCGGGTTTTGCAAAATACACCAGATTGATCAAATCTTAAACCGAAGCTCCAAATAAGCTTCTCTTTAATCATAGACCTTCACTCCAGGTGCAATGCTCTCCATCAGCGAGTGCAGCTTTTCTTAACAAATTAACGTGCCGTTTTTGAGGAGTGTGAGTGCAAAAGTCCAACCGTTATCCTGTGTGTATCCTGCTATAATACGTGTATGTTCAGGCATTTGAAAGATACCAGTATGCACTTATTCTTACACACTATTAACAGCGGAATGCAATACTCATTACCAGTTGTGATTAATTAGGTCTCTAAAGTGTTCATGGATATCTTTGAGGGGTGTGACTACAGAACAGTTGTTTGTCTTAAAATAGAGAACCTATGAAAGAAAAGGAAGCTTTTGATCAAATTCAGTTGGGAAAGGAGGTGATGATGCAATGTGGGAAATCAAGCCAATTGCTCAACCCCAACACACACACACACACACACACACACACACACACACACACACACACACACACACACACACACACACACACACACACACACACACACACGCAGAACGGGAGACGTTATTATCTCCGTGCTAAAGCTGTTTACATTAAGAACAGGTTGCTGTGGCTTGTTATTGCAGCTAATAACCTTGTTGCACATTTACGCTCCACATGTTAAGCATCCTAATTCGATTAATAGTAATAATTAGACCTTCCTCTGCCTTTTTTTATTACTGGGAGGAACTGAAACAATTTAGGTCATCTGGCCCCTTATTCCCAGATCCAAGCGGAAGAACATGCAAATTAGATGCAAATGCCACAGAAAAGTGAAAACGAGTTATGGGCCCGGGTAATAAATACTGAATTTAGCCTCTTGGCATTCCAAAAACAGCCAGTTGGGGTTCATATGCAAATTGAATGCAAATAATCCAGATGCAGAGAGCGTTTTATTTTTCTGATACCAAGAACATAGGGGGGTTCCTGGTGGCTTCATAGGCAGAGGCACATAAAACATACTTTTGAAGTTGTGGTTTCAAAATGCCATCCGCTCCCTCTTAAACTTTCATTTTCACTGCGCAACAGGCAGAGTGAAATACAGCAAAAGTCTCAGGAAATAGAAAAGGAACAAAGATGGGTACGGGAGAAATGGGAAATGAGACGAGAGGAGGCGAGAGAAGAGGAGGTGACGAAGGAAGAGCACGAGAATAATGGCAGGCAAGGAGTCATTTCAAAAGTAAACCCCAGACACTGTTGGCTGCTGATTAGAGGATCAGTGTGGAGATGAAGCCAGAGAGAAAGACAGAGATTGGAAGAAAGATGTCATTTGGCCGGGTGTGCATGTGTGTGGCGGGTGAAATCAAAAGTGGACGGCTGGACCCAAGTCAAAATAAAGGAAGACAAAGAGAGATTGAACAAACTAATGACTTAAAGACATATACAAACCCACACACAAACCGGCAAAGCTGGGAAGACATGACAGAGGGTGAAGAATGAGACAGATGAGTCATGTGTCAAAGCAAAAAACAGCAAAAACAGCTAGTAAATGCATTAAAGTAATCTGAAGGAAACAGACGATAAGCTTAGGGGACCATCTTGTTCAACTGGTAATGTCTCACTGACACACACAGACATACACACACGCGCACAATTGTTTTTCTTCACCTGTCGTGTCACCATCCAAGAATTAATCACTAATGTCCTTAATTGAAAGTCAGTGTTGTGCTGAACAATTTACCTGATCTCCATACCTGCAATGTCGCCGTGTTTGAAATGAAAACTGCAAAGCTCTTAATCGCGGCTTCTACCCTCCAACACACGCACGCACGCACGCTAGTGAGAAGTGAGAGGAATGTGGCTGTTGACAGATAGACCGGTGATTAGAGACTGTTCTGATCAAAGCATGTGAGCTGAAGACTTAACACACACACAAACACACTGCTACAAATCTCTAGTGTCGTCCACCACCACTGAGTGCACTTACACACCAATCCAGAAGGCTGGTCTGTTTTTGAGCTGTTACATGTAAACATATTACATCCTGTTTGCGTTAACCCAGATAATCTCTTGCTGCTCTGAATACAATACCTTGCGGTGAAGCAATTCCCAGGGATGCTCAGATTTTCGGAACAGCGAATGACGGTCCAAACGTCAGATAAAACAAACAATTGTGCCGGCATTCTAAGAAAGCATTACGCAAACAACCCCATGTTATCAGGGAGAAGGCTATACAGCGACACGAAGATCTGACTGCCTTACTGGGGTGCAAATTAAAATGTTAAACAACACTTGGTACCACAAAGCTGTCGGACTTCAGCAGAATAAAGTCAGGAACAGATATTTTGTTGGTCTTTATTTCTTTATATATGTATGCACAAAAGATCCAATCAGTGCCTTTCCCCCGCAGTTTAAGAACACATCAGCTCAGGTCAGGCACTTAATCGTTCCTCACTCTCCTTACGCTTCATTAAAGATGTATATTCTATATATTAACGTATCCAAGGTTGCAAACAATCAGCATTTATTCAACTCTAATTGATGGGAATTTACTACAGGTGTCTCAAAGGGTCATACTAATGAATTGTTAAAAACAGTGCGAGGCAGGTATACTGTTTGTTTACATGCTTGCGTCTGAGTGTGTGTGTGTGTGGGGAGGGGGGGCTCTGTGCATTCATGCAGGAAATGATCAGGTGGGCGCAGCAGACGTGGGGCCAAATCCCAGAGAATTTGCAACCTAATTAATAAGTAACACTAAAATGTAGCATTTTGAAGTGTTTTCCCTAATAAATGATTGATGTCTTTGTTTCGATGGCTGTGGTAATAATGGGTCTGCTTTCCTTGGGACAAAATATTAAAAAACAGGAAATAATAATAATAAATTATTGGACAAAAGGCAGGAAAATGCAGTGTTTAAAAAAAAAATGAGTTAAGGGACTAAACAAAAAAAGGGGGGGTGAGGACAATGAGTGAAAGCAGAGCTGTGGAGACTGCTAATGCACCCATGACCACACACTCTCCCTTCTAACACTGACACTCGCGCACACTCTTGTCACGCGCACACACTACTGAAAACAGATGGCACCACAGTTATCTGATGTCCTGTCATTGTCTTTTTATATGCTAATCCAGCTCCTGCACACATCTGAGTCTCTTTAATCAGATATCAGGTCAGAGATGCTAAATCAAGCTGAGACAATCATGCTGCTCGCGCATTACAATGCATTAGGACGTGTATTCAGATGGACACGGACAGATGAACAGAAATGGGCAATCGTGTCCGCTTTTGTACTTGCAGAGGCGAGTCAGGCGACATTTGGAAGACATCCAGATGGACAACGTTGCCTTCAGCTTGTTCATTTAATTGGGGAAATCATTTTAGGGCCAATTTTGGGTTTTAAATGCATCTTTCAGTTAGTTGTGTGTATCTGATCTCTTGAGCTCGAGACCAAATCAGCATTTTAAGAAGGCCACCACTTTACTCTTTGCTTTCCGTTTATAAATGTACCGTACATAGCCAAAAAGAGATCAAATAAATGTGTTTTAATATCTTAACATGCGCAGAGGACCCAGGCTTGACAGATGCGTGACCAAGGGAGTATGAATGTTTAAAGGAAGTTTAAAGACATCGGCTTGTCAAAATAATCGCAGTCACCCATTGATCAATTGTGAACCACAGCCTCTTGGTGATCATTCAAAGCGCAACTGTGGAAAAATTAAAAACAAAAAAGGTTGAGCGATCATATACACACACGGGAATCAGCAGGGGCCTTCTGAGGACTGATTCATTGATTTCATCCTTGGAAACCACACACACACACACACACACACACACTTATCATCACATCAGATCAGATATCAAAAGGCAGTGTCTGTCTGCAAGATTAGAAGAACCATCTGTCTGCCATGTGGAAAGCCAGGGATTATCAATAAACTTCACACACTTCTCTATGTGCCCGTGTGTGCATGCGCGTGTGTGTGTGCGCGTGTTGGATCTCGGTCTTGAATGCAAATGAGAGAGCAGAAAATAATTTACAACGACGAACAGTTGCAAATAAGCCATTTTACCTTTAGTTTCCATTTACAGCATTACTTTACATTTGTTGCAATGCCTTTTGACTGACAAATGAATAATTAAGATCACAGATTTTGAAAGAAAATGCAACAAATGTTTGAATAACGCAAGAAAAGCATCAAAATAAAACAGCTTCTATATTACAGAAAAGTTATGAAAAAAGTGTGCAAAAGAAAAACAAATTAATGTATAATTAAGGAAACTGCTTTAACACTAATTTTGTAACTTAAATTCCCAAATTAAGCAAATGCTCATTATTAGGATTCAATACTATTATAGTACTAGTATTGGCAGTCTAGGCAAACAAAAAGAAGGTAATTTCTGGGACCAAACACCATGGAAACGTTCATCTTCCGACACACAGACCCACAGAGACAGGAAATGACTTGTAGCCACACTTAATGCTTAATCAATACAGCGCGATCAATGCCTCTCCTCACTAAACATTACCTGTATTTACACAGTTAACTTTCCCCTGTACAGATCTATACTGCTGACACGACCACAGCCAGAGGGAGGGAACGAGAACGAAACAAACCAGACCACTGAGTCAGAATGTGTGAGTGAAACACAAGTGGCTGATAAGCGGACAACGCTCATGTTCGCGCAAGCCTGCAGAAACACACACACACACACGCGCTTTCCAATACAATCACACTCGATGCTTACTTGCCTGCTGAGTAGACGGCAGATAAGGCATTACATCTAGGTGGCCGCACTCACACACACACAATCACCATTCCTCTGGGTCAAGCAAGGTCCTTCAGCTGCTTCCAGTCAAGTCATCTTTCTGCTGGGCCATCACCAAGGTTACTTTGTCCAATGATGATTCAAATTAAAGCCACTGCTCAAATCAGCTGCGGCTTTTAAATCCACTTTATCTAATGTCTGTGCTCTCACATGGAAATCTGGCACATGGACTCATTTATATGTATGAAGGGAGATCAGACAGAGACACATGTAGAATTAATTTATTACAATACACACAAGCGCAATCTTGTATTAAAATGTGTGCAAAGCCCTATAATACTATCCTGCCAAACAATTTCCTCATTCCTTGATTCAAAACTCACACACACACACACACACACACACAAACGTACACACGTACTTCACTCACAGGTAGCCAGTGCTTTCATTTCAGCAGGTGGCCTCGTGTGATCGCCCCCCTCGCGCCGATTCAGGTGGCCGCTGCTTTACATTTCAGCGGGTGGTCAGGAAGTAACGGTGCCGACAGCTAACCACTGGACACCGCAGGGTCATCTTCCACAACAACACCATGAGGGCCGGGAGGGGAGAAAAGCCTCAAAGGAGGCCTTGAAAAGTAATTTACTAAATGTCCTTGAATGTCTCGCTCTTGATTTTCTTTACGGTTTATTCGTATGTCGCCCGCACGCTTTCGCCGCCCACGCCGACAGCCAGGCACGCCGTGTTAATTACTGATGCCTTTAAAGCCTTCATTCACTCTTCATGGGGGAATTTACATTTGTTTGCCTTGTTGAGTCAAGATGACAAGGAACACAATAAGAGAAAAGGACAAATTAGAAGTGAGACGGGCCTCATCTTGAAGGTCTTGAGGCTTGAATAGTCACGGACCAGCCAATTATTCAAAAAAGACAAATGTATGTGAACGTGAATATCGATCATCTTGATTTTGGTCCTTTTAGTTTGACTTTTAACAAGTCAGACACACGGTTAGAGTGTTTGTCCTCTGAATTTAAACCCGACACAACTCCAGTGAACAGATTAGGACTAAACTGTATATTATCATTGCCATTATCATTTATATGGGCTTTCTCTCTGAGCTTTGCTAATGTATAATTATGTATTCGTAAACATGGTGGATGGCATATACGTAATCACTCGCCTCATAAAAACATGCTACAATATGAAGAAATGTTATATAGAACATACACGCACAAAAGATAATGACCAAACATTATTATCAGTACTGATCGGTACCATGGATCAATGCTGAATGTGACTCCACGAAAAATTATGAATTTGTAACCAATACAGCTGCCAAACAATCCCATCGTAATAATATGAATTAATGTGTTCTGGGAAGACACAAGTAGTGACACGAGCGTTACACACACAGATTCACAAATATCCACAGGCATGTCGTGTCACCCACTGAGCGACTCCAGTGGAGCAGTCGGGGGTTAAATGCCTTGCTAAATAGCACCTGACACAGCTTGATGAAGGCAGGGTGAGCGCGTCTTAAATCCCCTCGACCTCGTGCGGCCCAGTTTGTCCAGGATTGAGCCGTCACTCTGGAGGCCATTAGCTTTTTCCGCCATTAGCCCTCTGCTGCCAGACAAAGCCACACCTCGAGCCTGATTTAAGGCCCGACACTTACAACGGGAGCGAAACCTGGCTTCACCCATCATCCCCTTTCCAGACAACCTCCTATCCCCCCCGCCCCCCCATATTCCCCAGCTCCCTCCATCCCCCTTCACTTCCCCTCGGCTCCTGCCTTATCCCATTACTCACATCCCCTCCATGATATTCCCATTATATCCCTTCAGGGTACTCCCAATCCCAGCGGAGCACGGGGAGTATTCCTGGGATAAGAGGAGGTTGACTGACTGGCTGGCTGGCTGGCTTCTGCGGGGAATAGGGGATACGCTTCCTTTCTCTGGAGGGACAGAGGCGAAGGAAACTCCTTTCCTGCGCCCCATTTGTTTGTCTTTGGTTTCCTTGGTCAGAAGAATGAAGGTGCGAGTGTGAACAAATGAACAGAGGGTGTGAAGAGGAGAACAGTGATCCATGCCTCCATTCTTCTTCTTCCCCTTCTTGGTAACAACTGGCCTGAGAGACGACAAAGATATCACCATCCTCTGGGGAATCAATTTGTTCTTTCCCTCCTCACCGGGATGAGGAACCGTCCCTTTCCTTCCGCTCTACCAAAACGTCCTCCCAACTCAACCTCACACATGGGACGTGCTTCATTATTATGCACCATTATTCAAACAGATCATTTGTCAGACTTTCACTTTCACTCACTTTCCATCTTTTCCGCCATTTGTGCAGTAATATAAACAATGGGGCCTTTAGAATATTATCTGCAGATTATTATTTACATTTACAGAAACCTCTACGATTACAAGCGATGACTGATTCTGATTTGTTGCTGCAAAAGCGGCTCTCATCCGGCAAGTTTGAGAGGTGAGCAAGATTCCTTTCCTCCGAGTAATCAATGGATGAGATTGAGCACTGATCCTTCCTTTCCTCGGGCGATGCCGCTTTCCTTCTCCTCCTCCTCCCGCCATGCATCCTCCAGGGAATTTCGAGGCAGGAATGGCTGAGGTCCCTAATCCCATGGCCTCTAAATGGTTGCTGGGTGCTGCCTACACTTGGGTCACCTTGTAGGGATCACTAAAAAACATGCACGCACACTCACACACGCGCGCACACACACGGTCTCAGGATCACTCTAATCTCCTGGCCTCTAAAAGGTTACACTTGAGTGCCTGGACTCATGGGTCTATTTGTAGAACTCAGACAAATTCAAAGCCTTACAAACTGTGTGTGTGTGTGTGTGTGTGTGTGTGTGTGTGTGTGTGTGTGTGTGTGTGTGTGTGTGTGTGTGTGTGTGTGTGTGTGTGTGTGTGTGTGTGTGTGTGTCTGTGTCTGTGTCTGTGTCTGTCTCTGTGTGAGATGAGACACTGGGATCTCATTATCATTTTAATAGTTTTGCGCTGATCAAACCACACACATACGCCCCAACAAAGAATTTGTACAATTACTAATTCTAGACAAAGATTAATTGAAACTGGACTCATTTTCTTCCGTTTAGAGCATCATTAAGAAGTTCCTGTTTCGCGACTGACAAATGAAACTATACTTTTCAAAAACCATTAACCATCCGTAGCCATGTTACCTTGAGAAGCGGGATCAGCGCCTCGCTAAAAACACTTTGATGGCAATTTTGAGGGAAGCTCTAACCATGCAGATAAACCTTTACTAAGTCTACAAGTAATTCAAATTCAGTTATATCTAAACTTTAACTCTTTAACATAAATGTCCATCACTTATACAGCAACCTTTCCCTTTTTGTGTCTTTCTTCACTCCATTACTTCTCCATCTATCCATCTCTACCCTGTGTGTGTGTGTGTGTGTGTGTGTGTGTGTGTGTGTGTGTGTGTGTGTGTGTGTGTGTGTGTGTGTGTGTGTGTGTGTGTGTGTGTGTGTGTGTTCTGCCTGGCTCTTCTTGGTTGTCCCTGCATTCGTATCACCCTCTACCCTTCTACGCTTCCCCGCCGCAGTTCATTGCTTTGGCCGATTTTGTCTCCCCGCTGAATCTTGATCACATCTTTCCGACTTCACACTCGCCTAATTGCTTTCCCTCATAGATCATCATTTTCCTCCATTGCTCTCTCAATAATTCAATCGCCCTAACACGAAAGTGGGACCGTCTCTCAGACACACGCGACAGAGTGGATAGACAGTGTTCCTCACTCTCCCTCTCTCGCTCTCTCTCTCACACACAACGAAACGATGTCTCTCGCTGAATGACGACTGCCAAAACTGTCACTCTCGCTCCCTGTACAGCATCAATTCACCGCATGTCTGTGACTATGTGAGAGGGGGGAAATATGTATGTGAGCCGGCAGTGTGTGTGTCTGTGTGTGTGGGTGCACGCGTGTGTGCGGCGGCGGTGTTTGGGGGAGGGTGGAGTCTGAGGACACTATAAGTTTTTATTGGCTCGGGCGCTGTGGCGTGTAACGTTGCATAGCAGACAGTCAGCCAATCAGACCGTCCTCAGACGCTGCATTTTATGAATGAGACGGCACGTATGCGAGATACACACACGGAGTGAGAATACTCTACGGTGATGTAATACTCTCAAGCACCGCGCAGCAGCTCTTGTAACACCAATGCAGTGCGAGCTGCAGCACAACAGTTCAGAATTATACATTTCCAAATAATACAAGAGAGATTGTAGTAAAAACTAAACTATGTTCACTTTGCTCCGGCGTTACTGCGTTTCTATTCTATTCATTCCTTCATTTTCCTCAATTGCATGGTAAGATGTGCATATAAAGTTGATGCCCTTTTGATAAAAGCACACTGAAATAGCTGTGTTTTTTTTTTGATAACCAGTGATGCACAATTTCAAAGCACTTTGCATCTGTAAAGACACAGCAAAATGACATTGATTGTAATTAACAACTGCTGCCTTTTCTACCCACAGCAGCACCTGTAGTACCTGCTGATCCATTAAACTCTCACATCATTTTATCAAAACAACCCACACCCTCTCTCTGAAACCCATATCCTCCAACCGTCTGCACCCAAACCAGGAACTGAGAACACCTCATTTGGCTGACATTGTGTACCAGGGTGTAATTTTGCCTAACCGGTATGTAAAATCCTAACTGAAGTGCTGTGTGCGCGGCGAGCTGGGGGAGAGGAGATTGAGGGAGCTGGGGGAGAGAGCAGCCAAAAACAATCAAAATATCCTGGTGGGACTTTCAATGTGTGTGTGTGTGTGTGTGTACGCACGTTTTTGTGCATACCCGCCTTTGAATGAAGTCACTATTTGGCATGTAGCACTGCTGCTGAAACTCAGTACACCTGCTGTCAGTCCTGTATGGTGGGTAAACAGTGCACCCTGTGGCTGAACAGAGGTAATGCAGCCACGCCAGCCACGCCAAAGAGAAAAGCAAGCGTTTTAATAATGAAAGCAGAGTAGTAGTGACACAGGGTACAAGGCACAATTTGCACTCAATTTGTGGGACAAAGAGAAATCTCAAGTATGTTCAGAATTACTAATAATGGTGTGACCTAGATGTCTATTATTCTATACTACATATCAAATGGTATCCTATTTACTGCTTTAAATTACATTTGCAAGTCTTTAATAGCATTTTTTTAACACAAAATGGCTTAAAAAATGGACTGCCGGCATATTTTACCCATAGTGTGTTGCTAACAAGACGTTACATAATAGCTCTAACCCCAAAGGAACATGTATTTAAACTGAACTACATGATGTTGTGTAGTATTACATGGGAGCCCATTGATTTCAGGTTACTACTTATTAGAAAAACAGGAGTTCAGCTCATTTTATGAACATCCAAGGTCACATACTTCATGTGTCGCCTTTAGAGACTGAAGTTAAAAGTTTGAAAGTATGAATGAGAACAGATTCTATGTTTTCAGGACGATGACCTCATCCTCTTCAGGTTTTGGTGACAAAAGGCTCTACCCATGGGCAAAGGCTGCCACCTAGAGACCAACATGGGAACTGCTACTACGCCTCATGGTGGGTGATGTCATGGTTTGAGAAAGAGTTGGGAGAGAGATGACAGGGGGGGGAGAGGAGATAGAAAATAGAGGAGGCTGAGGAAGAGGAGGGTGAGGCAGAGGGAAAGTGATGTCATGTTTTCAGAGCACAGAGGCAGAAAAAGCTCCGTCTTTGTCCAAACTCCCTTCATTACTCTGTAAAGCGACGCTGATGAGCTCATCGACATATAACAAAGGTGTCCATCTTTCAGTCATTCATCCGAGGAAAATTCAACCAGTCCAAGGTAACATTGTGTGTTAACTCCTAACAATGACCTCAAATGAACACACACACAAACACACAGACACAAACGGTGGGGGGGGGACAATTATGTCGAATCTGTCTGGTCAAAGATGACCACACGATGCAACTTCAGAAGCCCATTCTGATGTCAGACTACAGCACACTCTCCCATACACCCCCGACCATTTCATGCTGTTCCAGACAATATCATCCCATTCCATACGAGACCATTCAAAACAATCTCAGACCGCCCTGAGTGTAATCTCCCCTGATTCTGGCCATGACAGGCAATTTCTCCTTTCAACGGTCGCACAGTGAAAACATTACGTGAAAGGAAAAAGGGAGAAAAAATGGATGGAGATCCAAAGCAGAGGGCACAAACAAGGGAAAAGAGGAAAAAATGAAGAAGCTTCAGCTGAGAGAGCAAAGGAGACAGACAGATGGGGGCGAGAGGGGGGTCGGGGGGGGGACAGGGAGGGAGAGAGAGAAAGAGACAGGGAGAGGAAAGACTATAACTTTGGTACAGTAATTGCACTACGACTGAAACGAATCCAGGACACACACACACATCCCCACACACACATCCACAGGGATGGATGGATGGATGGTTTAAGGCTGTTTCAGAACAGTGTCAAGAAGAAGCTAATCCTCCTGTCAGTGGGGTAAACACACACATACACATACACACACATAGTTACAAACACATTTACAATCCCAGAGATGCATGACAGGACAACGCAGACTTGCGCAAACATCTCATCAAACCATCGGCTTATGATGTAAACACGCCCTTTCACCGACGCACGCAGTCATGCAAACGCTATGCAAAGGACCCGAGTGAGAAACAACCAAGCATCAACAAGAAACTTTATCATTCATCAACAGACCACGGCACTTTATCCTGATCAGTTTTCACATTAGGCTGCTCAGATTACTAATTGTGTTGTACATTTCATTTCATCACTGCGTATGTTGTAAGGTTCTCATTGCACTCATTGGAGCCTGGACCCATCTGTGATCCTGGGACACGACCTAAAAACCCTCCGGTCTAGGACAGCCACGACCACAAGGCCGCTCAAAAATGCTCCCTAACAAACTAAACATATGGAAAAAGCTATTATTCGGCGAGCAGGAGGAAGACTAGGAACATCCTATGGATCCAAATAATAATCAAGCTTCAATCTTATGACCTGAGAGAATTCGAATACGTCGATTAAGTAGTTAGCCGACTAGATATCGAGCTGCACTTGACACGGGACCTGCTGCTACGTCGGGACAGAGAGTGAGACAACAAAGGAAAGACGGAACACCGGGGACAGACAGGTTATGGCTGCGAGGAGCTCAGGGGACAGAACAAACAAGGGGGTGAAGACAAAGACAGGGGGGAATGATAGAGGGATCAAGGCTCCAAACTTGAAGACGGCAGGGGAAAACCATTGGCCTGTGTTTAGTGCAAGTTGTGTCGAGTGTGTGTGTGTGTTAGAGAGTCGATTTGCATTTTTGAAGTGTCTGATTAATGTCCCTCTATGGCTGTAGAGACCCCTTAGTGAGAGCAACGCCTGAGGGGTTAATATTAACTCCCTTACCCCCCGTCTCTCCATCTCTGACACACACACACACACACACACACACACACACACACACACACACACACACACACACACGTAAAGCAGACATTCATACATACTATATACATGTGCGTTCACACACAATTAATCACACCTAACACAATTAAATCCGACTCCTACATGTGCATGTCTCGTCATAAAAAATGCTTTTAAATACATGACAAACACACGACGGAGCGTTTGGTGACAGTGATCGATGAAGGATTACACACACACACACACACACACACACACACACACACACACACACACACACACACACACACACACACACACACACACACACACACACACACACACACACACACACACACAATTTGACTATCACACACAAAAGATTTGTTTTAAAATAGGCAACCACAACAGCCAAATAGACACACACACAGACTGAATCGTGTCTGTCTCTCGCCGTCTCTCTCTGTCTCTCTCCGTCTCTGTGTTAATCTCTTTCACCTGCATCCAGACACCAACACAAACACACTTAATCCCGCACGAGAAACCTCTGGAAATCTACTTGACTGTATGTTTGGACAGGATGCAAACAACATGCAAAACTGCAGCAGATCAAACGTGGCATTTACTTTAACAACGTACTCAATGAACCGGATTTCATGTCAACTATGATGCCCGACTTTCACTCTAGGATGTAACATTTATCAAGGAAACGTAATGTTGACCAGATCTATTTTTTGAGACAACGAAGAATCCAATTGCCTAAGTTTGAATCAAATTGTATTATAATTGGCACTAATCACATTTTATCCAGCAATTCTTTTAAACCAGTGGCTCCCAAAGTGGGGGGGCTGTGGGCTGGGGATTTTCTGATCTATAAAAGGGGGGTCCTGCAGAAAAAGTTTGGGAACCATTGCTGTAAACATTAGGACAAAGGAACCCCGGGAGCATAACGGTGTGACATACTTATCAAGTCGTCATGTCTGTCCTCATCAAAACATCAATCTGCTCCAAAAAGAAACTGTGCTAACTATCAGCTCTAGTCCCGCCTGGCACTTAAAGGCCTCGTTTCCCTTAAATTAAAGCCCCAACTTCCCAAAATCCCATTTCACTTTCTACAAATGGGAAACATCAAACTCAACCAACTGTCTGAAAAGGCTGAGATGGCACACAACTTCAGGCCCACCTAAAGGGAAACACTGCCCTCTTGTGCTCAAAGTTGTTGCGGCTCCCCTTACATTTATTACGTCATTGGTCTTCCATCTAAAACACAAAAACAGTGCTATCACAGCCGATATTCATTTCCCACTAATAACTCATCCAAACAAACAAAAGTCCATCTAGAAAGCGTTTGCCGATCTTGTTAAATTATAGATTCCTCCCTTCAGCCATTTGTCAATATTTACTGTGTTTATTCATCTATTCTTCCTCCCCTTCTGTTCTCTATCATTGATTCATTTTGCATTCATCACCTTTGCCTTTCCCACTCTGTAATTAAGGGAACAACTCATGGCCATTTATTCTTGCCTAACTAAACAAATACGTAAAAAAGAAAAAGTCACAAGCCACTCATTTCAGGTGGTTTGTTTTTACTCACTAAAAAGAGAAGTAAATTACAAAATCTGAACAATAGAATATCACGAATGACGATCAAGACTTGTGATTAAAAGGGAGATACGACCGACCGTCCCTCCCCTGTCTCCCTCGTGCCTCTTACCTGTCATCTTGTATCCGCTGGCTGCCAGCTGTCCAGCCATGTATTCTCCATCTGAGTTGTTATGACTGCAGCCCCATGTTTTCATCCAGATCTTCTGTGTGCCGGGGATAAAACTAGAAAAGAGGAATGTTTGTCTTTAGTTGGTGTGTCAGAAACATCAGCATTGGCATCTTAACTTAGAACTAACACAGGATAGACACACACGCCGCAATGGTTTGTGTGTTCGTACAGACAAATGCAACTTCTTGAACATTACATTGCCCATTTCGCTTCAGGGTCTCAGTTCTGCTTACTCTCTCTCTCTCTTTCAGGCTCTCTGCCTCGCTTTGAAAAAAGTAAAACAACAAAAATAATAGTAATAATACATACACAACCTTCTTTCTTTTCTCTGTCTCTCTCTCTCTTTCCCACTCTTTCTGTATCAAAAACGATCTCCAAAATGTCCCATAACTGTATGCACGCAGTCAGCTCAAAGACTTTTTTCAATACAATAACAACCCTAACCCAAAAATGCAACTTCTAACTCAATGACACTATATTTAAAAAAAAGCTATAGATTGATGTCCCACGTTTCCAAATAAATTAATTTAAGAACTTGACTTAGTCTGAGTTGCTGCAATTGTAGCAGTTAATAAATTAGAACCAGACAGAGACAATTTAAAGGCTCAGGAAACTTCTGCAGGTGATTTGAGTTAATGAGCTGATTAGAGTGCAACACCTTGAGTCTACAATATTCTAATTTTTCTGAGATACTAAATTTGGGGTTTTCATGAACTGTAAGCCATAATCATCAAAATGAAAACAAATAAAGGCTTAAAATGTTTCACTTTGTGTGTAATGAAACTATAATAATTGAGAGTTTGACTTTTTGAATTGAATTACTGAAGTAAATTATCTTTTCCACGATATTCTAATTTATTGAGATGCACCTGTATGTGGAACAGGGTCGACATAATCTTCACTTCTTAACTCCTGATGCGTTCACGTACCTGTCAGCTTGGAGCTCCTCTTGAATCATCTGCTCCTTTTTCCTCCTGGTCCGAGGTATGATACTCTTCCTGGCCGACAGTCTCTCATTAGGAGTGGGGTCACTAGCAGACACCATGTCCTCAATGTCCTCAATCAGGGGGTCACAGCCAGACGGCATGATGGGCTGAGAACCAAACACACAAATGAAATACAGCATAGAGACCTTACATCAGGGAGAATCCGGACTTTCGTAGCAATTTAGTTTCAGTTTACGCAAATTTAACGCTGTATTCTTGGTAAACAAACGTAGCGCGTGTCACCTATCTAACCTGTTTACTAAAAACCTACGAACATACTTTTGAAATTATCATTTGCGGTACATGTTTGTTTTAAACCGGCGTTGCAGATAGAAGCTGTTGCTATTCAGGCGCTACATCGTGAAATATGTTTAATTTGGCTTTAAGGCGAGATCAGCGACTTGAAATTAGCTTTGTTTGGTGATAGCACGAAGCTAACATTAGCTTGGCAGCTCGCCTCATTTACTATCCACGTGTTGACTTATTTTGGACAGGAGAAAAATGAAAAATAACATTTAAAAAGCTTACTTGTGTTGTAATATAGTTTCTACTTCGGCCAACAGTGGATTGCGGTGTAAGGCTGGCTCAAAAACGAAAAACTGAGGTTTTCTACAATCAAAACAGACTTGTCAAACTCTCAGGCCGCCATGCTGGTTAGCTACGGTAGGGGACGAGGGACAAATTGAACGCGCTTCCGCTAGACCTACGCAGGATTATGACGCAAATCAACTTAATATTTACGAATAGATAAAATTAAGTTTTATTCAAAATTACTCCAGCCACCAACTTTCTCATTGAGTTAAAATACTTTAAGTGAAGTGTTCCTACATTTTCTCAAAAATATAAACCAAACTAATGTAAACCAGACGTATGCATCTTTTCTTATTCATATTGCCTTTATTTCAATTTTCCATTACAAACGCCCAGAGTAGAAAACAATTCAATTCACCCCCACCCCCCTCAAAAAAAAGTCAAAAATCCACATTTTATACAGATGTTAAACAAACAAAAGCAGTATCGCTGAATAACACACATTGTGAACATGAAATTAGTTGGAGAACATTCACCTTCGCCCATGCGCACAAATTGCAAAAGATGTTATCATGTGGTCTTACAGCTCCATTTTTGTCATTTGTAGCATTAACAGGCAGCAGCAGTATCATTTGACTGTCTTTTCTTTATTTCAAAATGGCAAATATTTTCAAACAACCCTTTAAGAACACTTACTGATCACTATGTCGTATTTGGTAAGTTTGCGAAATAGAGTAGGAAACCGTTTTAATTTGGGGTTTTTTTATATCAACGCCATAGTTATTATTTTTTTCTCACGCTGAAATCACACACAGAATGACACATTGGACATGAAGGAGCTGTCATTTGAAGCCTCCTATAAAACATTTTCACACTCACTGGCATGGACACGAGCTTTAGCTGTGCATTAAAATCATCAACGTTCCATTACAAACCCACAGACAGATACAATATTTCCAAAAAAAATCATGTTTCCATCAAGTACAAGTGGATAAAATATTGTGACCAGATTCTGGTCGCTTGGAACAGATGGAGGAAAATATAAGTAGATATATAAATTCACTTACAAAATAGCACAACCGTTGTTAGTGAACCAAATGGGGGGGGGAAATAATTGAGCTCGACTTTATATAAATACATATAAACATTGATATAAATATGCATATAAGGGAAACGGTGTTCTGTAAATCAGAGCACGTAATTATTAGTATACTAGGCGTACTATTATACTGAATATGAAATTTTCCTCCTGAACAGAATGGACGAGGTTTGCGTCGAGTCTTGAATTTTGTTTGTCAAAATGCCTCAATACTCCACTCTGACACGTCTGAATGGTAGAACTGAAGAAAACGTCACACAGACTCCCTCAGATTGATCCAAAAGTAAACAAGGACACACAGTGTCACAGAAGTAAAGCTCCCACAGTTCACAGGCATTGCCATGCCTCCTATTGGCCACTAGAGGGCAACAAGTGTCAAACAGACTAACAATGAATGAATGAACACATTATGTTTGTTATTTTGGGGGATAAATTATGTATTTGACTTCTTTTGAATCAGGTCAGAGAATGAACCGTACTTAAAAAGTTAAGAAAACATTGCAAATTCATTTCTCCATCACGTGTGCGCTCTAGAGGTCAAATTTAAGATTTGACGGCGTCACGCTGCTTTAAGAGCAAAGGTGGACTTATGCTTCTACCAAAGGACAAGTGGAGTCGCACACACACACACACACACACACACACACACACACACACACACACACACACACACACACACACACACGCACACATCAATCAATACACAAAAGTGCGATGCAATATGAAATCATCACATCTAAGTAATACAAGGGTCATTTCTATGTCTTGGAAGGTGAATCCAAAGACTCATACACAGCACGGCATGTACCTCTATGCCCCTGTTACTACAGTCAAACATCAAGTGAGAGGCAGCCACAGTACCTGGTGCACTGGAAACTTTAGAAACATGTACATTTTACACATGGCAGGCTCACTCTTTAGCAAGCGTCTTGATCTTTGACATAACTCACACATGCTTCACTCTCAAATCGCTCAAGCACACAACAGTCAGGTTGGAGGGGGAGAGATGGACGACACTAACCAGCATCAATTTGCAGAGGCTAAAACATGTTCTGTCCCGGGATGTAATCAAAGAGAATAAGCTGTTAGATCCAAATGGCCATTACTCTGAAATTGTCTGGAGGGGGTGAAATAAAAATCACATGCTTGTTTTGGGTTCATTTAGTTTATTAGCTAGCTTTTTATGGTAACCGTTTTTTGTTTTCTTCTCAATAAGCAGCAGCAGCAGCCTCTGGACATAGAAGCTTTGAAAATAGTTGTGTTTTTGATTTTCTGGCTTTCTGGCATTCATTATAAGCTAAAGCATCCATCAGTGGCAATCCAGCTTTGAGTTGCTCGAGAGCCACTAACATCTACAGTATTAAAAAATCCATTAAAAGTCAACTCGTGCTCGTACTAAAAAAGCTGAACGCAGCCTATCCCGTCACCGGCGCTGTTGCAGGCTGGTTGCATCCACGACAACAGTGCCAAGCTAGATGATCGGATGTCTCATTTCATTTGGGAGATGCATTCAGGGCAGTTTGGTTACGGCAGCTTCTGCTGATGAAGACAGGATGGATTAAAGCAGCGCGAAAAAGTCGTCTGAAGGACCATCTCAGTCAGCCAAGTAGTTTAAGAGCAATCACTGGACTGGAATATGAGCTTCAAAGACATCTCATTGATCATCGGACAGGCTTCTTGAGTTCTGACACACACTTAAGAGGGTTTGGAACTGAACTATTAACTTGGCGACACACAGAAGTCTCCAAATTTCTAGCCAATATTCTGATTTGACAGTTTTGTATGAAGTAATGTGACCGTTCAGTCAAAGTAGGCAGTAGAACTAGAGAGGGACGAGGGAAACAGTGCCAGACTGCCCAAGTGACGGGCGTCTGTGTGTTCTTCCCCACAAGTTTAGAACTTAAGAAGCCTTTTTGCTGAAACATCTCCCAATTTATAATCCAGTCCAGTGATTGCACTTCATTACTTATTAGACAGTGCAAAAGAAGTGTATCCATAAAGTATCCAGAAGAGTATGAGTTCAAACATGTGGCTTTGAAGTTTACATGTCGAATGTAAACTTAAAGGAAAAATCTTTGCAGGCTACATTGGATTTGTTTTGTTTCTCTGCGTTACATCATCGATTAAACTCTGAGTTCTGGGTGACGTCACGTTTCCTGTTCCTGTGTGAAGCATTTCCTTTGCCACCACGGCACAGGAATGTAACGTCGCCTGCTCTTTGGATGGTTTACAGAAGAATCGCGCAAATTATGTTCAATTATTTAAAAATCTATATACTCCTTATTCCTATTAGCAATTGTGTTCAATTCTGTTTAGTTCTATGCAGTCCAAATGACTCCCACAGTGTTGAACCATATCCGACTCATACTCTTCGGGAACATAAATATCGGCTGCTCACAGACAAAATAGGTGTCAAAAAGTTCATTCTGCACAACTTAAACATAAGATCATCTTACTCATCAACGCTGTCTCAAACTGAATTGTCTGTGTCTGTTTAAAATCCTAAATTTACACTTGCAACATTGTGTACCTATTTGTCATAAGTGTGACCTTTTGCTCATAAATTAATTAATGAGAGAAACGCAAACAAAATCACCTGGGGCTTTAAGATCTTCTGTCCGTTTCCATAGATACCCTAACTGCAGAAAGTAAACCTAATGACGTCTTTATGTCTGCTAGATGTGTGTGTGTGTGTGTGGGGGAGCGGGGGTGGGGGGGTCTTCTTTGTTCCAGCATTGGTTACTGCCAGCATGGTAAGCAGTGATGTGATCCTGACATTAAATGGTTTCGCTTGCTCTCGGTTGTTTCCCACCCGAAAGAAGCGACGCTGAAGGCCTCGCCGAGCCTCGGACAAAGTGTAACGAACGCGTCCCCACACTGTGACCGGTCGTAATCTTGGGTGTGAGAGCATGCGCGGCCCCTTCATCTCTCCTTACCACGATGAATGAACCTGGCATTTCCTCCCTGTGGGATCGACAAAAAAGCCCACACGTTGTTTCCTTTTCTTTCTATTTATCATTAGCTTTCACTAACTACAAAGTCCCGGACATTTAAAATACCTCACTAAATTCTTCCCTTCCGGCTAGCTGCAGAGCAGATCATCCAGGCCGAGAGAGGGCATCTTATCAAAGTCATAGGCGTCAAATAAGTCGCTGATTCCCTGGTCGTCAGCCAGGCCTAAAAGGTAGTCGTCCTGCTCCAGGATGGGGGGTCCCAGGTTTAAGAAAGGCCCCAGCGATGAAGGGATCTGGTCTTCAGTCTGCTGGAGGAGACTCGTGAAAGGGGAGGAGATGGGGGAGAGGGTCGTGACGGAGACGGCGGAGACGGAGGACGGCGGAGCGAAGGCGGGGCTGGAGGAAGTGGTTGTGCAGCTGGAATCTGTGGAGAGGGAAAGGGAAAGAGAGAGAGAGAGAGAGAGAGAGAGAGAGAGAGAGAGAGAGAGAGAGAGAGAGAGAGAGAGAGAGAGAGAGAGAGAGAGAGAGAGAGAGAGAGAGAGAGAGAGAGAGAGAGAGAACACACTCGATAAGAGTCGATCGACAGAGTTAAGAGACCCTGAACCGATATTTATGAATGGTTGTCTAAATGTGGATGGTTTGAACTGGAGTTGGAGTTTCAGCTTTTGTTTATGGGCCGTTTAATCCCACACTGGACATTTATGAGTGTTTGCAGACTTGTTCATTTATTTCGATCCAAATCAGGGGCCAGAAGTGTTACAGTACATTTACCCGCTGGCAGTGAGAGCTACTGGACTTTGCTTGTTCCTCTCAGCGAATTGTCTGAGGGTCGGAGCAGGGAAATCCCAAGAAAAAGTCGCTAAGTAAACAGGGCTGTGTAAACAACACAGAACCTTGACTAACCACGCTACAAACAGTCTTCGTCGTCATTTGGCTCATATAAAAAGCCGAAGCAGACCAGCTGAATGCCAAACTGCTCCCACACGGGCGATTTGCTTGGTGAAGAGATTTCTGGTAAGTTTTAGAGCAAATCGTTTGGGATATGATCTCAGCCAAACACTGTAGAGGTGACCGAGATGTTTCCTGCCTAATTTAATCTTGTTAGGAACACAATACTAAGCATGTTAACCCATCAGTCTACCTGCAGTGGGGTCACGGGATCATGCAAGACCACTTTACTTTCCTCAAATTCATTTTCATTGTTTTTATTTTTACTTTTCAGGCAGAATAAACATCCACTCCTTTACAAATACCACACGACTCCAGCGGGTCGGGCCAGGCGCCATATTTAACCGTCTGCTCTGATAAGAAGTCAATTTAGCCAGGTGAGATCACTGAGGTAATTATCTGCATGTTAATTTCCCCACTAGCATGTTAAAAAATTGGCAAAGTTCCATTTGAATAAGCGGAGTGATTTCCTCTCCGACTCCTCTGATCTGAGACAAACCTTGAAGGACTTTGAGGAAGGGCGAGTTCCCGTTGATGTCCACCACGCCGTTTTTGACCGGACTCTTGGCGTCGTGCTCATCATCCGGACACAGCAGGACTTCTATGGGACCCTTGGTGCTGGTCAGATGGATGGATAGACTCTGGAGAGCGGGGAATTCAAAATGAATAAGTGAAATTACACAACAACAAAAAAAGAACTTGCATGGATCGTACAGGTGTATGTAATGAAAGTAGCCACTGAGCATAAATCAGCCTTGAGAATTCTTCGGTTGTGGCGTCATCGCGCTCTTCCAACTAATTAAAGAGTGGGCCGGAACCTGCGGAGCCAGTCTGGGTGCAGAACTCCACTAACACGTTCTAGACCCGTTGTCTGTCACAATATTTTGCGGTAAACTGTAAAAACAGGTTCAGGGATCCGGAGGGGGGGGGTTGTGTTCAAACTGAGCCTCTACGCTGACAATTCAATTCTCACACTTTTCTGTCACTTAGTCGTAGTGTTATAGCAACTGTTACTATGACGACTACTATGAACATTTTGCAAAGTCTACAAATGAAAGAACCACATATTTACGATATACTGTATATCAAATAAACCCAACAGGTGTGTTCAACTTTAACTTTTGTTGCGCAGCTGGCTTAGTTTGATTAACCCTTCATTTGCCATTATGACACTGTGACTCCAGCAAGCCACAGCCCCCCAACCATTTTGACTGTTCACAGTTTCTCAAACCTTTGGCACATATAACCACTTTCCAAAACAGTTATATGCCCAGAAAACACATTTATACATTCTAGGATTTCTCCTCTACATGAAGCTTGACAGCATTTGCAGAGTAGCCATTTTCTGTCCCTCTGGAACTTTGGGCACAATATCTACATCCCAAGACGCATAAGACAGGAGGAGAAGTGTGGAGTGTTTGCGTACGGTGACGACACATCTAGTCTGTGCATCAGGACGTGTCGACATACCTCATCAGGGTCTGGTACTTCTAGTTTGGTGTCTGACGGTGCTTTGACAACAATAACAGTCTGGTCTCTGAGGTTCGCCTGATGTTTGATGTCCTGGTATGTTACATAGGCATGCGTGGGGACGAAACAGGTCAAGGAAATAGCGCTTTCACACACACGCCGGTGAATAGAATTACACAGCAAATACGTTTAAGAATAACCCATTGTGATCTTTTATCTGTGGTGGCGTCATCTGCTGAAAGAGTCAAAATGCATTCACCCGATCTAAAAAGCTTTTAAATGACAATATCAAGTGAGAACAAAAGGATATTTCTGGTTGTTCGGCAACTCGGCCATGTGTCGTACGTCTATGCTGCATCTCTGTATGAGCTGATCCAGCTTCTGCTCCTCGTCGCCCAGGTCCGACACCTCCGTCGTCAGCCTCTGCCTCTGGCTCAGTGCCCCCTCCACCTCCAACAAACTACAGCCCCTGCACAAGAGAGAGAGAAGTGACGGAAATGTTTAGGTTAATCAAACATAAAGACGGGAGGGAGAGACACACACGAGTGAAAACAGATTCTTCTGTTTTTATGTATCAAACATTCAACTCCTGTAGGCTTGGAAAGTGAGTGTCAAAGGTTTTTGTAAGTAATTTCTCCGACGGAAAATGATATAGTACAGCTGCAGTTAGTTTGGATTCACGGCTTCCATTAGTGTCCCATTTGTTGTGATATTAAAAGAAGATATTAAAATGTTCAGAGATTGTCCATAGATACAAGTACCTCAAATAACCGTCGGCCTTAAATATTTCAACTGTGATGTAATGGTCACGTGATACAAGAACAGCTAGTGCTCTGCAGGCATTGAAGTGGCTGATATGGCTTGAAAATAGTTCCATGGCGTCTAAACTTAGGCCAAACATTTCATTCCTGAGGGAAGAAAACAGGCAAACACCGCGGGACTTGGTTGGTTTGGGGTAAATTGGAAAATAGGTGTGTGTGTGTGTGCTTACAGACGAGTTTTAAAGCATAGACGCTGTTGGTGATTATTGAACAAGGACATGGACAGCGATGGTAGACGTGTTCACAGATAAAGGTGCATGAAAGAGGAATGGGAATCAAAGGAAGCAATAAACGGACAACTAAGACACGCGTAACTACTCTAAAAGGGAAAGAAATGAGAAATAAGTGTGGCTGTGAAAAGGAAGTATAGACATGCATCAACTTACATCCACTGGATATTGTTCTTTGATTTCTTCTTGATTAGGTGAATGCCCTCTAATACATTGGTGATATCGTACAGTCGTCTTTTCTGGACCTGCATTGGGATAGAGGCCATATAAATTACGTTAATAACACGTACAAGTCAAAAGTTGGTAGATTTCCGTTACCAATTCATAATCATTCCACCATTTGGCAGCATATACTTATCCGTTTTTACCTGTAAGGTTTCAGCAGCAAGGTTGAGGTCCAAAACTCCATCGGAAGACTGTGCGAGAAGTTCCACAAACTTCTTAGTCAACAGCCCCAGAGAGGTGTCGTATCGGGTCTTCTCTGGAGGAGACTTGGGCGCTACAGTAGAGAGGAGATGAAAAATGTGAACCTAAAGTCATCCAGTCGTATCTAAGAATGTTATTTTTCAGACGATGCAGCTCAACCTCCACTTATGAGAATTATAGGGCTTTAACCTCCAATGGGTCTGGAACACCACATTTTCACATTTATGTCTGTACACATGTATGATGGTGCTCAGGTGTGTGGCTGAGCCCCGGCTTCTTACTTCTGGGTGTTTTGAGCCGCGCCCCATTGGTTGTGGACGCTGGTCGGCCTTTTGGAGTCCTGACTGGTTCCGACTGGTACTGGTGGTCTGAATCATCGAGCGCCAATCGCCGTTTCGCCTACAAGGAAAGAAAGACATTGTAAGAGCAGGTAAAGATACAGTTGTTCTTGTGCTTCAGTCAACCTCAAGTCTGTCGCGATGGTTAATACATTAAGACTCAAGTGCTCATCATTCTGAAGTCCAATTTACAAGTTAATGCAGCTGATGTTGAATTGATTGCCCAAGTGAAAGATGGTTTTAATCCCATTATAGTATTGCACAGGCAAAGAAAATAAAATTGGAAATACAAAGGTATGTATGGCAGAATGACTAGGTTATGAACTCAGATGATTGGAGTGGATTTGAAGTTGTGTATTGGTTCATGTCTCTTCATGTCCTGGTTGAATAAGAATCCAAACTGCGGTTCAAGAAGAAGTATTTTTAGAACCCTGCATCCTGGATTAAATCTACATAAGATTGATTCTGTTACTGGTGTCATACCTAAATGAGTATCTGCAGTCGTGGTGCATTCATTTGTGCGGGCGGCCCTTGTTAAGTGTTTTAGCTCCACCGTTAGATGGTTGCAAGTGTCAAATATGCAACGCCCGGTTTCCTGGAAGACGTTAACTCACTTTCGACACATTTACAACAACTACAGCAACCCTGGTGTGGCCTGACAAAAGCTGGAACCCATTTAACCTGAATGTAAAGCACCTGATAATTCATTGACTCATCTAGATGAGTTAGTAAACTTATGCTAAACAAGCACATGGTACATCCTACATGGTAAATTTCATTCATCATTCATCATATAACACTTGAGCTCATTTAATGTCAACCAAAACACTTTATCTGTCCCCAAAGTGACATGGCAGGGAGGCGTCATGGTGACATTCTACAACCAGTAAACCCAGAGTAGGTGGACATAAAGCCCTTGAGCAGTAAAGCAGCACTATCACACTCGTCTGTCAGCCATGTTAGATAATTTCCCCATATCAGCTCTTTAACTTTCATTTCATACTTCATCTCAAACCTAGTCTAAGATGGAATAATATGCCCTCTGTTGACAAAGTGTCAGCCATTTTATATCAGCATGCAGTTCCACTCACCTCCCCCCCTTCCCTCCTGCCAGTTCATGGCTACAGCATTAGACACACATGCTGCTTTAATTCATTAAATATGATTAGATAATTAAGGTGTTAACTCTCCCCGGATTGCTGCTGAGACCATTTTGTGTGGTTTGTGACAGGAAATTTGCAACAACACTAAAAGCAACAAACTCCCACTTTCACTGTACTTTGCATGAAAGTCACCATAACGTAAGCACTTTATTCACGATAGTAAACCAACAACACTTGCATGATTTGAGTTTACAGCCGTAATATGTGACGTTTTAATTAACACTGCTAGCTTTCAAAGCTAACTCATGTTGTCAAGCTCCATCCAAGTTGGCTTGCATCTTCAGAGACGACTGGGAGAGAGAAAGACCACTGGATAGTTTAGAAACTGCAGTGGATTTTTAGTCATACATCAGCCTTTATTTGGTAACTTATCTGTTTATTGCTACTGTCGAGCTAAACTGGGCCAAATACTTAACCTAGGAGCTACACAACCTCCCTTCCCCCTCAAATCAAGACACTAACAGTAGCCACTAGGCCACCGCTAGTCATCTCTTACCAACACTTCCATCTGAACTCAAAGGCACCATGAAGTTAGCATAGCACGACAGTAGAAGCCGTAACGAGGCTTCTGCACTCCCTAAATTTACTTGTAGGCATCGGTTACTGCGGTGACGTACACAAAGACCTTAACCGAGCCACTTTGGTCAACTTAGCTAAGGTTAGGTTAGTTAGTTTAGTCGTGCGAATGCCCAGGCTAATAAGCTAACATTAGCTACTCGGAACAACAAGCTCGGCTAAACTAGCATGCTAACAATTTGCAGTGTTTTGTAGCTAGTTGTAGCGAGGCAAAACATGTCGAAACGAGCCGTGAGGAGGATTACCGGTGGTCTTCCTAAAGCGGGTCGTTGTCCAGTTCCGTTTGTTGCAGCTTGTTGTGGAGTTGAGTAAATGTTGTTTATCTGAGGCTCGGATAAACACACATTTGATGTCTGAGTAACGTTGCAAGGCGGTGGGGTGGTAATTATTTGGATATATGTAGCATTGGGTTGTCCGGGGTTTAAACGATCCGATAGAGTTGTTAAAATTATATTATTGTCCAAAGGAGAGCCCCCAACCCCCGCTAAAATCACTTTGTCCTGAGCCGAGGAGATCCCTCTTCTCATCTTGCGTATTCGGGGTAACCCCTGTTCTCTCTGTACTTTCAAACCCTTCTGGCTGCTAATCCGCCGCAGTGACTTCAAAAATAATCAGACCGAAATACAGATGAGAGTCTGAATCATCGACTTTTGCAAAGTATTTTTCGTTAGAAAAGTGCATTTAGGCAGATGCAACGGATTAAAAAGTAGCGCAACTCTCGTTTCTCCCGTCTAGAAATGGCTTCAGGAAACGGCCTGATGAATGAAGGGATACGGTTTACGCGCTCAAGAGCCCTCCCGCGAAACTCAGATTTCCCGGGAAATTTTCAAACAAAATTTACATGTTAGACGTAATTGGGTCATTACAGTAAAAGCCCCGCCCACATCGGTGCCGAGTTAACCAATGGCAGCTCGGAATTCAGCGCGCCACGTGTTCATTGGGCAGTTGTAAACAGGCTACGTCACCTGTCACGCCTTGCATGTTCCTTAACATGCCGCTAGATGGAGTACGTGTGCTGGACAAAGAAGGGACATACTTGAAGTATCAGTCGGAAAACAAAAAGATTGCAGTTTATAAGCAATAAAGAGTAGATAATGCTTTATCTACTCCACATATTTAAGTCAGGCGAGAATAAATGGAAAAAAAGATGAGAAAGAGTGAATCATAGCATGATTTAATATGCAGTGATAGTAGAAAAGGTTAAGTCATTTGGCGATTAAACCCCACTATTAAAGTGATCTTCATGGGGTTCTATCACCATGAGTCCATAATAGAATATTCACCCCATGGAGTCTAGACAGTGGTGGTAAAACTGGAGAGGTGGGAGGAGCATGGAGCAGGACTCCTGAGGTCTTCAGTGGGCAGCGACAGAAGCTGGATGGCTCTGATGAATAGTGGCGAAGGAGGGGTGGAGGTTAGCGCTTCAGAAGTGAAAGACAGCTGGAGACTGCACACAAAGGAACATTTTTTTTAAATGTCTGACAGCAGTAAGATGATTGATGGGGGAACGCCCAGGATCAGTTGATAGATTTGACAACTCAGGAAGTATGTTGAAACAGAAAGAGAAAGAGGGAGAGAGAGTGAGCGGGCAGAGGAGAAGTAGTCTTCCTTTTGCCAAGTTTTGTTATGATTGACGTGTAAATACATTAAACCCTGGTCTATTTCTGAGAGTATTTTATGTCTATTTGCACATATTTCTATATGCCTAATATGCTCATGTTCCTTAATCAAGACTGCTGCGGCTTTAAGTACAAGAATTCTACTGCCTGCAGTGTTGCTACCACAACAAAGTGAACAAGCGTGACAAATAGGCCTTATCCCCAGCTTCAGAGTGAACCATTTGTCTGTCTCAGTTGTTTGTCCATGTGCAGGAGTAAAACACAGCCAAAATACTGTGTGTCAAGCGGTTTCTGCATACTTTCATGTACAACATTGTTTTCACCAGCAGATGTCCTCCACCTGCACCTGATTAGGCTTCAAGTAACCAATCAATTTTCAATACACCCAAACACCATATCTGCTCCTGGTTGACCTGACTTACTTACTGTCCCAGACCTACCTGATGATTCCATAATAGTGTTCTCTCATGTAGCTGCAGATACCCCAGAGGAAGGTGCAGTTAATCAGTCTTTGTAATAACTTTAAGTATGACATTTTCCTGTAACTATTGTGAGAACCGCCCAGGTGAGATGATCTGATAGAAGGCCGATCAGCTTGATCAGCAGGCTGTGTAGGTCAAGCTTTTGAGACTCTGTTTGAGACTTTACTCCCTCATTGTGCACACTACCAGTGCCTTCATTGAATGCAGCCAATGATATTATTTAGTTACATATTTTTTACTGATACTGCGCAGAGATCACACAAAACATAACTAATTGAGCTATGTGTTCTGCCAAAACACAGTAAATTAAGTTGTAACGTAAATGTGTTACCTTGTATACCATTGAAAAGTTTTGAATGCACAGTGAGTGTTATGGTGATTTGTCTCAAAGGAAAGCATTGTTCTCTTTTCACACCCACATTTCCACACAGCACAAATTATAGATAATTGCTGCAATGTCTGAATCAATGCTCACCCGTAAAACAACTCTGCAAACGTTTTTTCTGATGTGTGTCACTATCATCACCAACAAAAGGCCTGTTAGATTATGTTCACCTGGTCCACCTGGTCAATTCGTGCTATGTCAAGCTCGCGAAAGAAAGCAAGACTAGTACCGGAATAGGGCGAGATATTTTAAACATATTTTTATTTCTTTTATTACTAATTGAACGTTTCTATCTAAGTGCGCATTATATTTTTAGGTTTAACCATTGAGAGTTTGCTGTTAGCACCTCATGCATAATTGTGCTTACACAACAAAAAAAGAAGAAGAAAAAAAATGCACAATAGGCTGCTAACACTTTTGAAAAGGAATTAATTCAAAACTGAACTTTTCCGAAACATGCATTTAAACCTAAGTTGTCCAATGTCAACTTCAATCGCCACTATTTGAAAACGCGCGTTAACATTTATTTTATTTTGTAATATAAGCGGAAGTTGCACTAATTTTCGTTGCGTTCTATCAGACCTTCAAGAGATAGAAGAGGAGGAGGAGGAGGGACCACAAAACTCGAGCCTGGAGTCAATCACAGCGTGGACTGACTGGAGTTGGTCACGGAGCCCCTCTTTTTGATGATGCATTTCACTCACAGAAACATTTAAAAGGGATTAAAATAACAACAACCGCGAACAGCGAGACGTTCCGACAGAAGCTGTGAAGGATGGGCGAGCAGGCGGACGCTGCGTTCAAAACCACCGGGTCCAAGTGGCTCCTGCCCGTCAGTGAATATTTGGGGTTCCCGCTGGATCAGGTAGAAATCTGTTTACATCCTTCAAGCTAATTTTTTTTGGACATTTCTGATAAAAGAAATATTTTATAAGTCATATCTTTCGAAGTTTTAGCACCACTTTCGCCACTTTATTTGTATATTTATGGAACTTTTTTTGAGAAAAAACCCGTGTGGTGATTCCACACCCAGCGACGCCCACATGATTTGAACGCAGCACTGATAACAAGCGTGAAGTGCAGCAGTTCTAGACCACACAGCCACTTAACAATGCATCCCCATACAGAAGTAACAGGAATTCTGTTGATCAGAACAAAATCTTGTGACTTGTTGATTATTGTTGAATTTTTTCTCCCACATAGGTGAATTTCCTGGCCTGCCAGCTGTTTGCCCTGGCTGCTGCCTTCTGGTTCCGGCTCTACCTCTGTCCAAAACATGCCAGTCCCCTGGTGCGACATGCTGTGGCCACACTCTTCGGCGTGTCCTTCCTCATCTTCTGCTTTGGCTGGTAAGATGCTGTCTTAAAGTTGAGGCCAGATCACTCACACCGTTCTGCACTGGTACGTCGCTCAAATGATGCTGCTGAGGCTGCACTGCACCCTAATTTCTCCAATGTGTCCGCACCACTGAGGCCCCTCAGAAACTTGGGATTTGTGTACATCATTTGTCTACCTTTCTGCCTAATTGATAGAGGGAATGTCCAAGCAGCTGATCCAGTTAGCAAGGCTGTGGACAAGAAGAGGGCACAAACACAAGCGATTTTGGTAGTCTGTACTGACACACACTCATTAACTAAATAGGCATACGGCCACTTTCCCATTGACAATAAAAGGAAAGTAGATTAAAACAGCGTATCACTCACTGATGGGATTGTTTGCGTCCTCCTCCTCAGGTATGCAGCTCACATTGTTGCTGCAGTGTTTGCAAGCTACCTGATCATCACCAAAGCTGACATCAACAATGTACACAGGTATGTTATGGTATTTCTACCTTACACTTGAGTGTCTATCATAGCTGAAGATGACGATGGGTAAATTCCTATGTCGTCTTTGCAAAAATGTAAACATAGAAAGAGGAACCTGTGTTGTTGTTTTTTGTATTTTTGTAGTGCAAATGCTTGTCAAATGTCGTGTGTGTGTGTGTGTGTGTGTGTGTGTGTGTGTGTGTGTGTGTGTGTGTGTGTGTGTGTGTGTGTGTGTGTGTGTGTGTGTGTGTGTGTGTGTGTGTGTGTGTGTGTGTGTGTGTGTGTGTGTGTGTGTGTGTGTGTGTGTGTGTGTGTGTGTGTGTGTGTGTGTGTGTCTTGGTTCAGCTTAATTGTGATGATGCCAAAAGATAAATTCAAAACAAATTATTTAGGCATTTAAGTCTGAAAAAAGTAGAAACTTCTATTAGGCAGAAGTTCTATTTGGTTCTTCTGTCTCTTCTCACCTGCACATTTTCCATTTAAGAAATTTGGAAATGTGGACTTAACTGAAATGCTTTTGGCAAATCGTGCAAACATGAAACCTGTCAGGCCACTGTGTGTGCGTGTGCGCATGTGTGTAACGACATCTCGTCTTTCATGAATAGAGGTTTTGAGGACATGTTCAGGTATTCTAAAGTAAATGGAGTCCTTGAGGGTGGGGTTAGCTGTGTCACCGAGGTTAAACACACACACACACACACACACACACACACACACACACACACACACACACACACACACACACACACACACACACACACACACACACACACACACACACACACACACACACACACACACACACACACACACACACACACACACACACACACACACACACACAACCCTTCATCAAAAGAACAGGGTGAGAGGAGGAAAATGACATAATACATAAAAAATGATTGAATAGCAATGGATCAATTAGGATTTTGAAATGGTGATCCTGAAACGAAACCGCTCTGTGAGCAAGCAGAGTTGACCCAGACACGTTAAAATACTAGAAGCCCATGATGTCACTTCATTGACACAGTGTACAATACCACCATTCAGTCAGCCAATAATCAACCCATTTGTAAAGTGAAACACCTTTTTCTTGTGACCATGGCAGATGTTAGCAGATCAAACACAGGTGTGCTTCATTAACCTGTGTCAATGTAACATGCTGCCCTCGTTAGTGTTACAAGGTGCACCTGTGCTGCTCTCCTGCCTGTTAACCCTGCAGTGACATAACATATTCTAGATGGTTCTTTATTCAAGGGAAATCAATAAAAAAAATCAAATATTCAAAGAGGAAAGCATTTTTAGCTCGGATTAGAAATGAGTGTGTTTTAGAATGCAAGAATGCTGAAGTAGCCGGGGTTGTAAACTCTAAAATCTCCATCCTTTGTGTTGATATGATCATTCTGTACAGGTCTGATGTCGTTTTGTTGTTTTCCCCCTCGCTCAGGTACTCGATGGTGATGGCGATGGGCTACCTGACGCTGTGCCAAGTGGGCCGAGTCTTCATCTTTAAATACGGAATACTATCCACTGACTTCTCTGGGTGAGTGGCCCCTGAGTCCCCCCCCCCCTCTATGCTACACCTGCTTAGTGGGAGTTTATCAGTCATGTCGTCTCTCTTTGTTATCAGTCAGTGCTTCCTAATTGGTGCTGTACCCGCATACAGAGTCACTGTAACCAAGGCCTTGTGTCAATAACGCAGCTGATTACGCCGTTTGGATTGTTAACGGTCAACATCGCTAAGCGGGACATACTAACTCGCCCCTGCCCGGCAACTGTGACTTTGTTGTTGGTAACACGTGCGTTTTTAAGGGCGATCTTGTATCACCAGCATGGCAAGAAACCAGTTTGTAAGGAAATTAAGGGTCAGAGGGTCACGCAGAATTTGACTGCACCCTCCCATCCTACCAAAATAAGTGTTTCCCTCTTGTGCAGCTGTTTCAAGCATATGTATAACATCGTATTTTCTACAACAAAGAATGGATGTCTGGGGTCTGAAGCTGCTGCTGTGATTGCCGCTGATTGTAAGAGAGACATGCCGACACACTGGACTATTCCTCTCGGAGAAAAGGAAAGGGTGCATTTCCTCCTTCACCATGTGTGAAGTGACTCGCACATTATAACCACCTCAGAAATAAAAGATTGCATCATCGAAATAAGACTATTTTGAAATGAATCAGCCATGTGCTGTGGTGTCGAGTTACTGCTTTCCCTCTGATGCAGTGTGCAATGCAGAGCGGGGAAGAGTGTTGTTCACGAACCGGTTGTTGAAAAGGACAGAACGGCCGGAGATGCCTCCCAGGATCAAACATCAGAAACATGTTTGAAACAAATATTTAACCTGCGTGGCGCCACCAATACACACACCTCCAGAGGATTATGCATGAGGCGCCATGGGAGGTTTTGCTGAAAAATGACAGATGCCAGATGATGAGGGTGCAGCACGGGGGTTTTGGATGAAGTTTCAGGCAGCTTCGTTTGTGTGCCGCGTGACTCCCATGATGAGCAACCAGGCCTGTGAGTCAGCTCATGGCACGGCTGCATATTACATTAGAGCTCCAGCTCCTGTTAGAGGTTCAGGCTGCACAGATAAAGGATTGTGAATCACTTAGGTGTTATTTACTACTATGGTAGTGAAATAATCAGGTGACAAAGAAAACAGTGATATTTTAGACTGAGGTGATTAAGAGTAGTTGCAGTTGCTGTCAAAATGATGCTTTGTGTATTTTTTTTAGTGAATTTAGACTTTATATTCCCACAAGCAAATCCACATCCTGTCCCCTGGCAGCTTTGCTCTCAGGTCCCCAGCATCCTCATATGCACTTTTGGGGTTTTTCAGGTTTGGATCACAAAAGGGTAGAAACGATTTGTGGAATGTTTGGATATAATCAGGGAGGAAAAACACCCTCAACCGGACAATGAGAGACGGATTAGGAGACTCGTGGCACCTCTCTCTCGCTCTCTCTCTGAGTTTCAGTGCATTAGGTTGCTAAGGAGTCTTAACGGCGTGAAGGCTCACTGAATGCTCCTCTCTAAGCTCAGATTTGGACTTGCGTCGCTGAGCCAATGTTGCAGTCGACACGGGAAAAACAGCCTGCAGAGGTGGAGAGCTGCACAAACTGCCTGGCAGCCGGAAAGTGTTTCTCTCAAAGTGACTGCCAGCCCTCACTGAGCTGGCACTGCCTGCCACACGGACGGCCTCGCTCTGGTTTTCCATGCTGTGCACACAATGCAGCCCTCTCACACACAGCAACCTCTCTCTCTCTCTGTGTGTGTGCTCATGTTTAAACTTTAATTGTCCCTCTCTCTTCTCTCTCTCTTGCACGCTCTCTCCACACACACACACACACACACACACAGTCCGGGGTCAGGGGGGGGTCTCTCTTTGTGAATGAGGGGTGACAAACCCGAGCAGGACTCTGGTCAGACTCACTGAACAGAGCCTTTAGAGCTCTCATCACCTCCGTCTGTCACCTTCCTCTTATTGGTTCTTTTCCTTTTGCATTTACTCCTTTGTTTGTGTTATAAAACCAAACCAACAAAGAATGACATTTGAGTGCGCCTTTTCCACTCGTCATTGCTTTGAAATAAGGTTTTTATAGTAAAGATATTGTCTCTTTCCTCAGGCCTCTAATGATCGTAACACAGAAGATCACCACACTGGCTTTCCAGCTCCACGACGGTGAGACACACACACACACACACACACACACACACACACACACACACACACACACACACACACACACACACACACACACACACACACACACACACACACACACACACACACACACACACACACACAGAGCATCAATATGACAGTGGTTTAACATTTCTAAAGAGGTTTACTGATGACATTCACTTGTTTTTCAGGTATGTGTAAGAAGCCTGAGCAGCTGAGCCCAGAGCAGAGGGAGATGGCGCTAAGGCAGGTTTTCACCACTATTTGACACACTGAAGTGTTTTTATGCAGTGGTAATTGTATATATGCCTGTGAAACATCACGTGCACTTGAAATTGTCATCATATATCAGCCAGGGCCAATGTGACCCTTAAACCATTTTGTCACTATAACTTTCTGAGACACGTTTATGCAATATAAGACATTGTGTATGTAGTCAGTATGTGTCTGCACCCACTTTCCCTGTCAAACGTATGCATTATGGTAGCATCTGAGCTAACGCGTTTCGAAGAATAAGTCTTTCTCTCCATGGAGCCATGAAGGACAATGACAAGATGATGTGACCATAGTGAATATGTTGTCCATGCAAAAGCATGCTGGGAAGTTAGAAAAGAGGCATTATCATGCATGGAAAGATTCCATTGTTCTGCTTGTGAATAGACGAGAACACTTCCATCAATGTGCACGCCTGCCATTTCCAAGGAAAATTGGAAATGTATCGTAAAATGTATGGTAAATCTTTCATGTTCATTCATATAGAGTCGTGTTTACATTAAATACTGCACAAATGCTGTAGTTCAGTGTAAAATCACATTCTGTCACACGTAATCTTTAACATAAAACAGCTACGTTTCGCCTGATGTCACTCCTATGGCTGTGAAAATCTATGTCTCAGTCAGTTCTCATGTTGTTTCTGCAGGGAGAGGCCTACCCTCATCGAGTACCTCAGCTACAATCTGAACTTCCTGAGCATCCTGGTGGGGCCGTGCAGTAACTACAGGGACTACGTCGACTTCATCGAGGGCCGACACATCCGCAGGAGGCTCCGGCTGGCTCACTCCGGGGCGTGTAACGGACAGAACGGTTACGACATGCTACCCGACCCTTCACCTCTGGTACGTTTCTGACCACTGCCTGTATCTTAATGGACATGTAGGATTGGGATTAGGAGTTGCACAATCAATGTTCCAAGTTTACAGAGTCGGTGCTGCTCACCTCCAGGCAGGAATAATGTCTCCTCTCCTGCACAACATGAGTTATAGACGCGTTCACAGGTCTCCTCTGGTGCTAACAGGGTCGGGACATTATTTCAGATATAGTCACACTGACATTATTAACCTTATTAATCATACCAAACAACAAATATGCAGACATACAGCGACCTTGTTCTGGCGGGGACGTGACCTGTGTTGTCAATCGATTGTAGCACGCCGTCTGTGGAAAGCTGCTGGTGTGCTGCGGCTGCATGCTGTTCTTCCTCATTGTGACCCGCTCCTTGCCAATAACGCACAACGTGGACCCCGACTTTGTCAGCCACGCCCCCTTCCTCACCAGACTCGCCTACGCTTTCTTCTCCATACAAGCAGCGAGGCCCAAGTTCTACTTTGCCTGGACACTCGGTGAGCCGCGTGCAGAATAATTCAATCCAAGCTATATTAGAAAAATAGTTTGTCTCGTAGTCGACATCACATTTCATTCGTTGTGTGGTGCGTTTCTTCCCGTGTCATGCAGCCGACGCCGTCAACAACGCAGCAGGCTACGGTTTCATGGGCCTGGATGAAAATGGACAGCCATCGTGGGACCTCATCTGCAACCTCAACATCTGGAGGATTGAGGTTCACTGAAGGAGCACTGAGTTCCTCCGTTAACCCCTTTGTTGTACGGTGGTAAATGTTCACATGGTTCCAGTATGAGGTCATTGTATGTTACTGATGCAGCTCTGATCTCTTCTCAGACGGCGACGAGCTTTAAGACGTTCATAGACAATTGGAATATTCGAACAGGAATTTGGCTTAAAACGTAAGTGTGGCTCGGTTGAACTTGTATCTAAATGTATTTTAAGAGGCAATCTGACACTTTTGGTATGGATGTAAACTCCAAAACGGTTTCCCCTCCTGTTCCTCTTCCTCTTCCTCAGTGTGTGTTATGACCGAGCCCCCCGGCACAGTCTGGCCCTGACCTTCGTCCTGTCTGCCCTGTGGCACGGCGTCTATCCAGGCTACTATTTTACCTTCATCACCGCCATCCCCATCACCATGGCAGCTCGAGCCGTGAGTATCCCGTCGCCTCTGGAAGGTCGAACTGAAACCTCCCGTCTGTCTTGTTTGTCCCTCTGCTCCGTCGTGAGGAGTGTGAAGCATAAGGATGCATATTTATCTCTGTTCACGTGTCTCTTCCCACCAGATACGCAAGTCTGTCCGCCACTACTTCCTGGGCTACGGAGGCGTGAAGCTGGGCTACGACGTCTTAACTTGGGCATCTACTCAGCTGGCCATCTGCTACACGGTGATGCCGTTCCTACTGCTGGCAGTGGAGCCCACCATGATTTATTACAGGTACCTCACACACTCACTGCTTTGGTTATAGGAGGAGACACACACACACACAAACACACACACGACACCCTCTTATCTGATGGTCAAAACAATGTACATTATATTGGATCACACTGTCTGTCTGTCAGATGTATCAATACTGAAAACATGTTCCACCTTATGGATGCTGCTTATGACATGTTGTATTATTTTACCTACAAACTACATCAAGTGTATTTGTCTGAGAGTTATTTATTGAGGGGAAAACAGAAATTGAAAAGATGTAATTGTTTTCCTTTGTTATGTTTACTGATTTGTAAGTATAAACAAAAATCCCCAAACCACCACCCAAGTAGTTTGAAGGGTTAATATTTTGACGGCCCTGTTCCTGTGCTGGGCAGGTTTGAATTGAGTCGAGTTGAGTCGTCGATTCCTGATTAGGGGCCATGTTGGACATTCTTGAGTATGCAAACTGAGATTGTCAAAAAATACATTTTGGTTAAATAGTTTAGTACAGAGATGCTTCCCAGGATCTCGGTACTAGTAGTAGTGTGTGTGTGTGTGTGTGTGTGTGTGTGTGGCATATTGAAGAGCTGCTCTGCGTCCGCCACCAAAAGCGTTTTGTTGCGGTTGAGCATTTGTTACGGCTGAAAGTGGATTAAAAAGGAGAGGAGCACCTGAATGCTCCTCTTCTCCTTCTGAAGTACAAAATCCCACATTTTACTAAACCAACTAAAATTTAGTTTATTTATCCTTCAGCTTCTCAGCTCTCACCTCTGGAGAAGTTTCACTGCAAGTTCCCATCTCTCTCTTTTCTAGGTCCATGTACTTTCACGTGCACATCATCAGCATTCTGGCCGCGTTTGTCCTCCGTCAGAGGCACAAACCTCGTGAACCCTCTGCCACCAGCGACACGCCCTCCTCCTTCTCTTCCTCCTCCTCCTCCTCCTCCTCCTCCCCCAGACTGGCGTCTTTGCAGTGTGAAGCTGCTCACTGCAACAACAGCAAAGGAGAATGAAAGTCCCCTCTTTTCCTGAAGGAAACATGGGGAGACCTGCGATGGCGGAGCGGCCATCGCAGCATTTGAACCAACAACACCGGACGTACGCGGATTATAACTTGAGCGCTTGTGCCGTATTGACACAGAGACGCATCAACCCAAGGAACCGAGATGCTGGCGTCTCTCCACACGTCCCACTTTCTCCCTCTGTGCCCACTGAACACCAGCCTGCCCACTCCAGTAACAATGCCACTGTGTGAAGACAGAATGGAGGCTCTTATGCTCGCCCGGCCCGCAAACGGGGGCCCGCCTAAGCCAGCGCGGCTCAGCGAGCAGTCCATAAACCCTGCGACATACAGGGGACGGGAGGAGGAGGGAGCATGGGGGCGCATACCAGGACACACAAAGACACGCACACATGCATACACACACTCCGCATTAACACACACTGGCTAACAAATATGATTATACTCTCAATTAGACACGCTTGTACTTGGTCACATTCTGATGGCACACAATAGCTGCTCTTGTGTGGCCACAACAAAAGAGCAGCTTAGAGTGTCCCACTGCACTCGCTGTGTCCCGGGAACGTGTGTGTGTGTGTGTGGGTGCGCCTGTAAGAGAGATGGTTGCTCCTTACCAACCGCTCTGTTAAAATATGATCTCTGCCTTTGTCCCTGTGTAAAAGGTTTACAGGCACAGCACACGACCACTGGGGCGCTCCTCCAGGTGAGGAGGAGGAGGAGGAGGTGTGCGTACACAGCCAAACACTTAACTATACGTTGATCCTATGGAAGGTTCTCGCTGGACTCTGTGGACTCTAGCTGCTCCCCTATGTTAATGTAAAGGCGGGGCTAAAGGAGAATGAGGAAAGAATGGTTTGAGGTTAAATATCTGCCAGTGAGTGAGCGAGTGATGCAGAGAGGCTCAGTGTAGTTTGTGTTCTAATGGTCAGAACTCGACAGGCAAATTTCAGACTTAATTCCTCTCACCTGCCAATCAATGAGCTTTAAATTGGAGATGAGCGAAGGGTTAAAGCAGTGGCGTTGCATTTAGCTCTCTAAATGGTGCTGCACACGTCGAGTGGAGAGGAACGGAGATGAAACACATTCGCCTCTTTGTCTCGTGTTTTTTTGCTGACTGTTCTGACAGAATGGAAAATTTTGTGCGACCGACAAAAATGGCGGCGTGTCGGCCTAAATGCTCCCCTATCAGTACGAGCCTGGTGCCGTGTGTGTGTGTGCGTGTGTTTGCTCTGTGGATTCCTCTAAAACAATTGGAGGCTGTGAGTGGATCAGCAGCTGCAGAGTGATTGAACAGAGACATCTGCTGGTTGTTGATACTGTCTAACCTCTGGACAAATGGCAAAGGTCAGGGCCTGACTAGAGCCTGAACGCATCTTAGGAGGACAACGTTTAGTTCCAACCGTCAGCAGAAAGTTAAGTTATACCACATTTGTTTCCCACCAGGATTTCACATTTTCCTTTCACGTTTGCACAATGGAAGTTGAAGAATTGGTTGCCGTGGTGATTATGGACACAGAGTGAGAGCACGTTGCGTTTTATAATTTATTCAGTTATTTAGCTTCATGGTGTGTTCTGGTATGAGGGGAGTGTGAGCGTTAGGAGTTGTATAATGGGACACAGCGGTTTGGGTTTGGTTGGTAACGGTGCTACACACTGTCTTTGCTTTCACACAGTCTGTGTTGTTGCAGTGAGACTGAGCCTTTTTTTTTTTTTACGCGTGACAATTCCTGGTGGATACAAATTGGAACAATAATAATAATGCCTTCATGTTGTCTCGGCAGGGGCAAGGGTTCGTCCAAATCAACCACATTCTGACACATGAATGGAGAAAATGGAGGATTTTGGTATTTGGACTTTGGTTTTCATTCATACAAAAACGATCCATCATCTCCTTTTATGAAGCCTCATTCACAATCTCATCCACGTCTTCAAAGAGGCCCAACTTCTTCACTCCCTATAATCGCCTTATTTCAGATCTATATGATTCCGTCTTCAGTGTATGGACTTGTTTATACGGTGCGTTGAATAATTGCACAATCTTACATGCTTTTTATTTCTCTCTTTGTCGTTTTAATCTCATTCCTGAAGCCGGTGAAATGGTCTTATTTTCTCTCTCCTGGTATGAAAACGTGAAAAGTGGAGCCTCGGGTGTGTTTCTGATCAAATGTGTGTCTCACACTTCAACAATCGCACCCCGACAGACATTTGTGGCCTTAATAACACTAATGAATAAATAGGTAAATACCAGATAATAAATACTAAAGGGTTTTCGAGATTTATTTTAGGAAGCGAGTGTGGGAAAGTGGCATTTAAATGAATGTCTAATCAACTGTGTATGATTAGAATAAATCGTCTCTAAAAGCTTTTTATCTCTCTTGCAACTTTGAGTTAGTTTTATAAAGGCAATATTTAACTCTGGTTTGATTTTTTTTTTTTTTTAAATGGTTGATTTACAAAGTAGTACCTCTCTGGGAGTTAATGAAGTGTTCACTGTCACTAACTATCGCTTTCTAGAGGTGCGTTTGTCCTCCGAAACCATCCTAATCTGCAGGAATCCTCCACTGCGCTCAGTGACAGCGAATGCCAATGACGGCCACAGCTGAAGGCAGAACGCACCTAAACTCCCGTAGATGTACGTACACGTGCTGCAAAGTGTGATTCTTGTGAGACGTCGCCCATAGTAACCGACGTGGGCCGGGACGCGGTTACTATACGCGGGTCGTAACCTTTTGGATTAGTTGCGATCAAAGGTACTGTGCATGTTGATCATGTGTGTGTTTTAAACGCAGGGACATGAACATTGAGCGGTACATTTCTCTAACGGTTCTGAATGTGTATCCAAACATGCAGCTATTTGAATGACTTACCACTGATTTGTAATATTAATACTTTTGTATGTGTTTTTGCACAGTATGTGTGATCAGGTGCATTGCCTGTGTGTATGTATGTGTGTGTGTATGTATGTTTACCCCTTCCTCCGTTTTAGTATTGTGGATATTATGTGTGAATATTTTGAGTAGTAAATAAAGGAACACAGAAGCTGAAGTTGTTGTGGATGTTTTTTTTGTTGTCTACCGCAGTATTGGTGTGTCAATGTCGATGCAACACACGCCCCAAGCTGTTCAATCCCCCATGATGCTCTCAGAGTGGCTACCTGTCCGTCCCATGTGTCGCCTTCTGCTCCCCTCTGATACACACATGCCTGTGTGTGCAGGCAACTAATGAAAACCAGGGGGAAACAAGGAAATGGGACCAACTAACAACACAACTAGAATGTAGTCGTGGCTGCTCCTCGGCTCAGGTTACTGCAGCCGCTTGACCTGAATCAGGTTTAGCCTTGGCTCAGTATTAAACTTCATATGTATTTATAGAAATCGACATTCATCTTTTTGATTGGCAGCAGCACTTTTTTGCGTACTTTGCACCTCTCACTTTGAGTGCAGGTGGAGTGACTGACTGCTGTGACGGACTGACGGATTGGATGAAGCAAACATGGATCCAGACGCCTTTTAGATTTCATATAGAGGTAAGAAGGGGCAAGAAAGCAGCCAGGAAAGGCTTCCACACTACTACAGCTTTAAAACACTAATTTGTTGTTACAGCTCCCCCATCAGGTCGATTTATGTCTCTCTTCTTGCAGGAGTAGTGTGTGTGCACAGAGTGACTCACACCCACTCAACTTTGGTAGCCAATTTTAGCGAAATCATAAGGAATATCAAAAAACTAAGATGGAACCTTAGTCCAGATTGGGTCCCGACATTCTACATGTAAACCTTTGTGACAATAGATAATAATAATAATAATACATTTTATTTGTAGAGCACTTTTCATAGTTAAAAACAATCTCAAAGTGCTAAATCCCAAATTGCTAGATCCCAAATTGGAGGAGGAGGTGCAGAAAAAACGGAGGAAAATGGGACCAAAACTTCTACGACTTGACAGTTTAGAAATTCAAGACAAATACTCACAAGTTTCACTGAAATCCACAAGTAGTTTCTGCGATATCCTACTAAGAGACACAACAGGGCCAAGTGAATCAAAGCATTTATAACTTGCACTGCAGTAAAGCCAAAAGCTAATAATAAAAGCGGGATGTTTAATGATGCAGTGCAGAAAGTCATATTGCTTCTATTACTATAAACACATTTTCCCATCAGCATTCCTCAGCTCGTCGGGGTCTCCAGTCACTTTGCTCCAATCTACTGTCCACGCCTCAGTGAGGATGCACTGAGGAAGGTCTGTCTCTCTTGCTGTCTTGTGCTATGATCAATTCCATCTCTCCAACCAGTCACCATGTGTGTGTGTGTGTGTGTGTGTGTGTGCTGAGTATGAGTGTGGAAAGTTCCTCACACCCACATAGAACAACATGTAACAACAAAAATGTAATTAAGAGAGAAAAATCTGTTTTCTTGATGAATCTGGTTTTATTTTTGGAATAATTTGACACAATAACAGAATTCCCACAGATTTCCAGTTGATCCAGGCGCCCCGGTGCCACACTACTAGTTTACTCCAGCATGGGTTCAGATCCAGCTTAGACCAAATTCGAATTTGGGGTGAAATAGGTGAAACTGTAAAATGGCTGCCCCGGGGGTAACTTCCCAGGATGCACCCTGCCTCTCCCTCAGTGGGATACGCAGGGCGAGAGAATGAACGGATGGATCGATGAATAGTTTGGGTATAAAAAAATATCAGATCTGAACTTTTTTTGTGTTGGTTTGAATCCAGCCTGAAATACTTTCTCTTTACTCTAACGTATCATCTTCATAACAGACTAGACTTCATTATTACAAAGTAAACATGTACAATAGAGTTTCTTTATATTAGCAGTGCATGCAAAGTAGAGCTCAAACAACCAGATCATAGAATTCTAACTACATAAATATATTTGATTCTTCTTCATATTTTCACTGGTACCCATATAATAAATAAGTAGTTAATTGTGTGTGTGTGTGTGTGTGTGTGTGTGTGTGTGTGTGTGTGTGTGTGTGTGTGTGTGTGTGTGTGTGTGTGGTTCGGGTCAGGTGCGTTGGTTGAAATGTCCTTCTTGCTGCAGAACACTGAAAATAGATTCAAAGGTTGTTTTTGTGCTGTCAAATATCAAGTCTACGTTATTATATATCCCTACAGGAAACACAACTGAGTGATGCTTACTCCTAAACAAACAACAAATAAACAACTCTGCAAAAAGGACAAATTAAAGCAGCGGCCGCCGAGTTAAGACCGAGGCCCAGGCTGAGGAATGGATATTGAAAAATAAGCGCGATAATTAATAACAGAGTAAATGATGAATTAAAGCAAAGGATTACTGAAGAGGAAGAGCAAATAAGTGATGAAGTACAGGTGGCGGAGCGGAGAGAGAGAGAAGCTGAACTCCTCTTCTGGCATTTCATAAATCTGACCAATGGAGGGCAGTAGAGTGAAACAAACAAAGGGAGGAAGGAAGGAAGGAGGGAAGGTGTCACGCTGCTGCTAACGTGTTGATTTGGAGGAAGCAGACAGGTCTTCCTCCGCTCGCTAATAAAGTGGAGCGGAGGGCCGGTGCAGCCAGATTAATCATTTTGGAGCGGGGAGGCAGCAGCAGGTCAGTTAATGATGTGGGAGCTGGGATGTGTCTCTGGGGGGGAGGGAGGGAAGGAAGGGAAGGAGGGGAGTTCAGTCTTGGTATTTAACGTCTCCGTCTCCTCTGTTTGTTCCACCGAGTTGTGGCTGAGGCTGATTACTTTTTTTGTTTTCCTCGCTCTGTCGCTCTGTGGGAGGGAGATCGACCTCTGACGCAAATTACAAAGCCGCCGCGAGGACTTGGTGAGACTCGGGGAGACTCGTCAAAGAGTAGACAGACATGCTTGTTACACTGAAGAGTAGCTAATAGAGTCTTAATATGCAACGTGTTCGCTTCCACGTGACGATCAGGGGGAAACAGGGGAGAGCTTTACCGTGCTGTGCTATGACGACGTGCTTCTTCATATCAGTCTGATTCAACTTCATCTATCTGTGATCCATAACTTCAACTTAAACCTCAAACCTCTTAAAGTCCATGTAAGACGTTACAAATATCCTGAGTGAGCTCAGTTAGGTGCAACTCGTCTTCTAAAAGTACTTGACAGGAGCCTTCACCCACTCAACTCCCACACAACAACAACAACACAAACAACAACCACCCCACCAAGTACCACCTACGTGTTCTTTTCCTGTTTGGTCCCACAGACTCAGAGTGGAGTTTCATGTGTTTCAGCCTGTGTGGGTCAGAAATGAGGAATGTGGAGCAGCCGCAGCAGCAGCAGCAGCAGCAGCAGCAGCCTGGTGATTGATCCGTCTCTCGTCTCTTCAAAAGACGTCCACGTCCCCGTGTACAGGGTTCATAGTCTGAAATCAAATAATGTCCTCCTCAGAATACCTTCCTCTAGTTTGACTGAGCCTTGCTAAAGTGCCCGGTGATTAGATTCAGTGACATATCCACACACACTCCACTCCACCGGCGGGCAAAGCCAATCAATCCCAGTGCAAAGTATTCTAATGGACTCCGGGTGTTTGCCTCGGGCCGCCTCAGTTTTTGCTGCTCTCTGTGGCGGCCGAGTCCGTCTGCGTCTGCGTCTGCGTCGGCGCCTCGTCCTTCGCCTCCTCCTTCCCGTCTTTCTTCTCGTCGTCCTTGAAGAAGAGGAGGGGAAACATGCCGAGGATGCAGCCGATCCCCACACCGATGGCTTTACCCTGCGCACAGGAGGGGAGGGAAGAAGCACAGGGAGGTTTCAAGGACAACGTTCCAGCTCGGCATCAGCTTCTCCCTCAGACTTCAGTCATTTCCCTCATTTTGTTAAATCCATTGTGATTGAACATTTACCGCTATTTGGTCTCAGCGTCACTGAAACAACACAGCAGCCTGCTTTGTCATTCCTCCCCTGCACTAATCTTTTAACCCATTACCACGGACACCAGACTACATGCTTGAACACCAGGATCCAGGTATTCTGACTCTGACACATTGATTTCCCCTCACTTTGACACGCTTTCTACGTGTCTTAACCCAACAAACGAATAACAAAACACCTCTTGGCAGCCCCGAAAGCGCCGCGCGTCATAATAACTGACGTGACCTTTCGGCGCCTGACTAATTGCTGAAACTAATGACATTTCACGTTTCGCCAGTCGCGGCATATTAAGCTGTTCGGTTGTAATGTTGTTGCGTGGCGTGTAAGCGACTCAAAGGGCGCCACGCAGAGAGACTGGAACTGCTGTCTAACACTGTGGAAAAGTCAGAGCTGTGTTCATGTTCGAGAGGTTTAACACCAGAAATGAACCAGAGGAAAAAGTATTTGTAGTGAGACTCAGACACCTACGTTAGCTTTATCGCTCTGGAAGGGAGAGAGAGAGAGAGTGTGTGAGTCAGTGTGTGAGTGTGAGGCTTCAGCGTAGTGTGTTGGTACCGACCGAGTGAGCGCTGACTCTGGTCTGCCACATGTCGGCCTGCTTTGGACACAGGTCCGGGATCCGCATTCCCAGCCGAGACGCCAGGGCCTCCACGTAGCCTGCCAGCCTGCACGGAGGGGAGAATCACACATTCCATCATACTGAGAGAGGAAGAGAGTTGCTACGGAGACGTCACTTCTCCTCACTGACCCTTTAAGGAGAAGAGCTATTTTTTCCCCCACACACACTTGCCATAAATCATTCCCGTGTCACGAGACGATGTAGAAGGAAGCGGTTGTGTGTTCCACTAATGCCCAGTAGGGGGCAGCATTTACATCTTTTTCTAGCATTGCTAATGTGAGAAACGAGCACAATTACCCTTACAAATGCTAAGTTTGTATTTAGTTTATATGATATGAAGTTGTGGATTTGTTTGGGTAAATTCAAAGAGTGACGTCGCCTCCCCGTGACTTTTTTTTTTGCACAGAATTATGGGAGTTTTTGTTCACCAAGCTGCTGTTATTACACCCGACTACCATTATATGTCACGAGACGGAAACAAAGGATAAGGACTTTAAAGGAAATATTAGGTACATATTATTAAACTGACATGAAATCAAACACATATCACACACACACACACACACACACACACACACAATCTGTCGGAGCTTTGGGGCTGATGGTATGATTCACATTTGCTCATGTTTCATTTGTTTCAGTTTCACATGATTCCCTCCTCCTGGCGCTCGTCCCCCCCATCAGATTCAGATCCAGATCCATTCACCCCGGCTCTTTCCCACCCTGCGCAGCGACGCCGAACGAACAAAAGTAAATCGATAAGAACAGAAAAGAAAACAAATCATCGGATGGAGCGCTCCAGTCTGCTTCTCTGGTGCTGCCACCTGTCATAAACCAGCGGGGTGTCAAACATCAGTGCTCATGACAGATTGTGTGTGTGTGTGTGTGTGTGTAGGGGGGAGGATACCACTGTTATACAGTACAGATGGCATGACAGGGACAGATTGTAAGCAGAGTAATAGAACTGTAAGGTCAACAAATTCACCATTCATCATCTCAATATATGTTTGGATGATGAATGAGGCCTTTTGTTACATTCTATAGAAAATGCTCCTATTTGTCCTCAATTGTCTTCGTCTATTGTCATCAATCTGATCACTTGGACGTGCTGGCGAGAGACGCTGAGAGCATCAGAGTGAGTGTTTAAGTGTAGAGCTGGTTAGAGCTGCTCTGTTTCTGCTCTAACTCGCTCTATCTGGACCCAAAAGTGGAGACGGGCTGCGTTCCAAACCCAATATATTGAATAAAGCGTAGAAACTGCAGCTGAGCTTTTCCTGTGACAGCACTGGCGCGTTGCATCGCCGCTGTGCGGTCCGATCTGAGTGACAGCGACGTGGCTCCAGCAGATCCGGCGTGAGGGAGTGGAGTCGGTATTTTCCCGCCGTCAGCTCCTCGCTTGGGTGCTCACGAAAGTAAGGTGCAGCTGGAGGAGTCGGGTGAGGTTATTATGAGATAGAGAGCAGGAGTGTGTGTGTGTGTGTTTGGAAGCTACGAAAGGATACTGAGTGTGGCTGAGGTTGAGTGAGGTGAAGGCACTGGTGTGTGAATGGATCCAGAGGTGTGTGTGTGTGTGTGTGTGTGTGTGTGTGTGTGTGTGTGTGTCAAAGTCATGCATTCTGATTAATAGAATAACAGATAAAACCCATCAAATAATACCGTACACACACACAAACATATATTTTGTATGCGTGTGTGCTACAAACCCAAGGCTGCACACATCACACACACACACTCTCTCACCTCCCACAGTCATCATATTACAAAAGCAAATTTTGGCAACGGCAACAAAGGTCTGCAGCAGAAAGTAAAACAGTTTGGTGAAGTGATACAAAAGGGAGAAAAGGAAGAAAAAGAAGAAGAAGCAGGATTGGACACGGTAGTGGAGTGTGTGAGCGGCTGGCAGCACCAAGCGCCACGACAAATCCAATCATCTTAATCCAAACATCTTATCATGTGTGGAAAATCACATTTGGTGAAAACTGCAGCAAAGATGGTCGCTGGTAACTCAGGACAACAGCAAAGCTAACAGACGAATATGAGGGAATGGTGTCGTTATTATCATCCGGACATTTCATTCATTTGCTGCAGGTGTGTGTATGTGGAGATCCCAGGAGAATCCCAGGTGTTGATGAACAGAATATGCAAGGTTGCCAGTTATTTCTGCAAACCTGCAAGTGTGTGAGTGTTTGTTGGCTGCTTTGGTCCTCTGCGGTGTAAAGCTTTGTGTTCTCCGCTCTGTGTTTTGGATTTCTGTTTGTCCACTTAAACCTCAGAAAGACACCGATGCACAGCGAGGCGCCGACGAGAAGCCGACAGCAGCTGAGACGCAGCTGGGCCAGAGGTTGTAACGGTCGGAATGACTCACGAGCTAAAGCACAGCCTTCAATAATAGTGGTTTGCTACATCTGTCAAAACACACACACACACACAGGGAAACCTCTCCCAAGCATGAGCCTCATACACCAGAAACTACAACACAAACTCTCACCAAATGCAAACACACACACACTGCAAACCCCTCTGTCGCACACATATTCTCACACGTACACACACACACACACATATGGGAAACGGAATCAGAACTCCATCACTGTCTCCTTGGTGAGAGGAGCAGACGTGGAGTGGGAGGATTTACAAACAACCCCTGCGATGGGAATGACTAAGGATATAACATGACAGCTGCATCCATCAGTGCTGTTCAATCACATGAAAAAGCATGAAAATGATACTTAACTCGTAAACATTGGTGGTATTATGCCGTGACTAAAGGTATGAAACGGTTTGATGCCAGTCAAACAGAGGAAACCATGGATGAAAGGCGTGGGTTTGTGGGTGCAGAGGCAGGATCCAGTTAGAGGGCTGACAGACGGGGGACTGATTTATTTTGGACAACACGGGTCGCAGGGAAAAAGAGTTCAACCGCAACATCAATAATCCATCTACAGAGCCGCCTGCTCAGCCGCTGACTCGCCGGTTTAACTCCCAAACAGTATTGGCATCGTTTAATACGCACAGACCGTATTTGAAAATGAAAATCCCTGTGATCCGGCTGTGATCCGGCTGTGATGTGATGATGAACACAGACGCTGCAGGTTGTCTAAGTGAAGATCCATCTCCATCTTCGGTCTCTTGTCGGCCTTTATGGTTTGTTTATCAAAGCAGAACCCCGGTAATGTTCTGTTTACTTCAACAGGGAGCTGATTTAAGATCGGCTCCTGCATTGACAACTCCGTGTACATGCGGTAGTTGAGGGACACGATTGTGGCGGAGCCCATTAAGCAGGTTAGTCTGACAGCTGCTTTGAGTCCCTGTGGCCACTAGAGGGCACTGAAGTGAACGGATCATTAATCACCTGCTGAAATAGGGAAAACCTGTGACATCGTCTGAGAGCAAGCGAAGTAATCGGCTTCCTAAATGTGCTTTCATTGGACCACACACAGTATGATTCTGGTTATGTATGTATGCATTATATAAGTTATTATATATGAGCCTCAGTTGGTCAGATCCAATCATTCCTTTCAGTCTCAATTCCATCTCAACTACGCCACAGCAGCCTTAAATTTGTTCTCAAAAGGTGGACAATTAGAGGCTGACAGACAGAATTTGCGCACTTTCTTACAATTGCTTTGCTCTACTTTGATCTACCTTACTCTATTTATCTCATTTATTACTCATTTTGTGTTTGTAACTGTTTTAAGTTCTTGTAACCTTTGACTCTGAATGGTGCTTTTGATTCACTATTGAAAATGGGTGTGTTTCCCTATGAAAGGAAGTTAATAAAGGAAATGAAACGTGTGTGTGTGTGTGTGTGTGTGTGTGTGTATGTGTGTGTGTATGTGTGTGCCATTCTTACCCAAGTCCGGCGAGATCTGACACCAGGTTCCCGAGGGCGGCGGCTGTAGAGAGACACACAAAGATTACAAGGAGACTTTAAAAATTGTAGTTCGTGCAGAAGAGAAAATTACTCTGTTGTCGTGGCAACGTATCCTCCCATTCCCTACAGACTGAATGATAATATAAAAAAGATCCCTCTATTGTAATTTGTCTCTGAAATGTTATGAATGAAGTGCGGATGAATGAATGACATCACCACTTAGCTGAGACCAAAATCAACCTGTGGAGATCCCAATTCAGGTAAAAACAAAACTCTGGCACCGGCTGAAGCATCGTGCGGATCGGCACCTCCAATCCAGTCTTGTAAATCCTCTGCGTCATTTATTAGATCATTTGTTTGACGTCTGCATGACCAGAGAAATAGAGCAGCACTTAAGATGACTGTCGGGGGGAATCGGCCCAAGGGAAAAGCACCAAGGAGAAGAGGCAGAGGAAGAGGACACAGTGGAATGACTAATGAGACGAGGGTGAGCGTCTGACCTCCATTATCTCACCCATCCCCCCCTCTGGATATTTCCCGTGTTCTGTCAGCAGGTGGAGCAACACAGACGGCGACAGAGCTTTGAATTCTTGTATGGTCTGATACAGAAACCCAGAGGGGACGCAAACAAAGCAGCACTGTCTCCTCTACAAAGAGCTGCAATCTGTCCGAGCCGCAGTTTGGAGTTTCCGGTGACCATGGCGACGAGGCCCGAAACAACACGGTGCACGATCAAGCAAAACTTTGGCCAGAGAAAGTTAGTTTGGAGTTCTTCTGCCTGCTCACAGCTTTGATAAATCACCCACAGGACCTGCACCCGCATCCACCGGCCCACCGGCCTAATTAGCTGAGGAGGAGAAGAGGAAGAAGACGAAGAAGAAAAGTGTTGTTTACTGTGTGTGTGTGTGTGTGTCACCGGGTCCAAGGGCCTGAACTTTTAAAGCAGAATCCTCGCCGCCTGCCGGAACAACAGCATCAGTGTTAATAAGCTGTTGTTTGTGTCTGGCTGCGATGGGGAGGATGAACTCTCGGCCATCTGGGAAGCTCTTCATCGCACTTTCTCACTCTACAAGACAAACGGAAGACGTGTTTAAAGTATCGATCGATCGGGGGATGCTGATTGATCTGCTTCTCAGGGCAAAACACAGCAGTGAGTAGGCATGGCTGTTCATACTACAGTGTGTGTGTGTGGGTGTGTGTGTGGGCGTATACAGAGTAGCTGCTAACGATGTAAAGCTCAGATAATAAGATCAGGCATTCATTCTCTGTAAAGTAATTCAATGGTGAGTTTTGTTTATACAAAAAGCATAGAATTGTCACGGAATTTTGTGTAAAATGATTGTTTCTCTTGCTCAACTCAGTGCTTAGTCGCTACATTGTGTTACTCTTTGCTGTTAAATTCCTTTCTATTAATTTCTAATCATTCATATTCCTTTCTCTAACTCTACTAATCCTTAATCAGTGTATTCTTCTGTGTATTTGTGCTACAGGGTGCGACAGTTTAGTGCCTAAAAGACAAATTAAGTCCTCCGAGCGTTTCACTTTGTTTCAGCTGTGGAAGAAAAATGCTGTTGAAGGTCAAAATGTATATTTGTCCTGAGTTAAGAATTCGATTTCCCCAAGTTTAGAGCGCCGCCGCCCCCGCTGCCTCAGAGTGATTGGCTCTGTTGCTTTAAGCTCCACACGAAAATGCTAAATCAATAGGATTTGCATCCACAGTTACTCAGAGGTCAACACCACAGGGCCAAAGCCTTGACTGTCTCCATAGTGGAACATTAGGATGCAGATGAGGTGATGAAATGTACGTCTGCGATCATTGATGGCGCCTCAGTTAAGACCTGGAGGGGGCGGAGGAAGTAATGGAGAGCCCGGTCCAGTTTGATTATGTGGGACAAGCCGTTTAAATGTAATTACAGCTCAGGTCGGCTGTCTGGTCTTAACTCAGCCTGCTATCCACATCTAATTCCATCCGCAAACCCACAGGCTGGTGAATAATGTAATCAAGTAAAAACAAACACACACACACACACACACTCTCACAGAGGGACACACACAAAGGCACTCTCACACACGGCGGGAAAGTGATTTGAAGCGTGCTCTTGGCGCTCTCTGAGAGGGGATGTAGATTACGACGGAGCGGACATTTTTACACTGCACACCGAGCAGTAAAGAGCCTCGCAGTGCATCCAGAGAGAACAAGTGATTCAGGGAGGAGAGGAGAGGAGAGGAGGTGAATTGAGGCCACAGTTAAGTTGAAAGATAAGCCCATACAATAATGTTAAGATTTCCCTCATTCTTAATTCCCTTAATCATCTCCTTCTTCCTCTCCCATTCTCTCCATCCATTCACACCTCTTTCCTTTCTATAACTGCAAGAGTTAAATTCATTGCCTCCATCCCTCTCACTCTATACACACTATCTATTATACACAGTGCAGTTACAAACCTCATCTCTGCCCTTAACAAGGTGAGGCTGCATGTCCCTGTGGGTTTGCTATTGTCCTGATGTGAATCCCTATCAGCAGACACACAAACACACACACACACCTCCACACAGCTCCTCTGTGCTCCTTCTGCTGACTTATGACAACACTTTATATTCAAAGACTATCTGTCATGGCATTTGTATCCTGCCTGGCAAACACACGCACACACACACATTTCAGCGAGGAGAACAGAACATTCTAGACTTCCCTGCGAGTCTGTGTGAGTCTAAATGAGCTTCACAGCAACGTCTGCACGGCTCAGTTAATAAGCAGAGAGGGAGAGACTGCAGCCTGGATGAGAAATGTGCTGGATTGGTGTCTAGGTGTGATTGAGCACACGCATACTGTACATACATGCATGTATGTGTGAGAGATGGAGAGGTTACACACCGTCTGGTTCCTGATCCAACCAGAGACGCAGAGATCAGAGGACATATGTGTCTGGGTTACAAATTGCGAATAATTGCACAATATGAGCGATGAATCATTAATTTTGCAAACTTGTGTGCTTTGCTTTGCTATCTATGATATCTGGATCCAGACGGCCGTGTGTTTGGATGGAGCGGAGTCATTTTCAGAGTTAACCCTCAATACTTTGTGCCTCATTACCTCATCATTACCATTCCTTATTATACACATTCATCCACTGGCATCTTCGGCTGCAGCCAGCTGACGCACACTCGCCTCCAACCGCACACTTGATGGGTGACGCTGACTGCAGCCTCGACGCGAGCGCTACATTACCCCAGACTGGAGGAGAAACCGCCGCGCAACCGCCATTTGCATAAACCCAAATGTCAGACAAGAGGCTCGAATGAGAAATGAGCACGACTGCTGAGCGAACGCAGCGGCGGCTGTTGCAAAGTGGGCTGACGTTGGAAAAGGAAGAAGAAAAAAGTGTGTGTTTGTCTTAAGGGGCTCTTGGGCGCTTTCATATACGTTTCCTCTCCTGGCTCATTTCAGGCTGATTTGTGCAGTCAGAGCTCAGTGTCACACTTGGATTTAAAATCTCTCTGGGCATGGAGATAACAGTCTGCGCCTGTCACACAGCTAATACACACACCGACGATAACCTGGACAGCTCCCCTTTCTTTTTTACATCTCCACATGCCTCCTTTGGTTTTGATCAAAATGCCAATCGTCCATTCTGACAAGTGGTTCGAGAGAAAACGAACAAATCCCTGTATTTCCGGATTTAAAAGAAGAACCGGGGTTGGGAGTGATTGGATAAGATCAAGATCAAGCAGAGCCCTCGTCGAGTACTTCAGATCGTAGATTAAACTAATGATAGATCTGAACCCTCCCTGCTTCTCAGCTCTCAAATTCCTTGTGAAGTGGAGCTAAAAGTCTCCATTTCTTACGTTAAAGCAGGGGATTCGTTTCTGATGTTCTTATCATTCCGGCTGCGTGTGTCTGAGGTGAAAAAGGCCAAAATTAACCACTTTCATCGTCGGCGGCAACAAGAAAACCACACAAAGACAAGCGGCGAAGCAGATGCAGGAGGGCCCGCTGTGCTCAAACTCCTTTATGTCACCGTTCATCCCTCAGTATTTGTGTTTACTTCAGAGGATCAGCAGGACACGGATCAGGATGCGGCAAAGGCAAAAACAAAGTGATAGAAGAAGAAACAGTCAATAAGATAGTTTAACATCACAGTTTCACAGTTTGCGTGTCTAAATGAACTGAACTTAACTCTATAAAGTCACAGTTTGGCATCTTTAACTCTTTGTTCCAACTATTATTGATGGTTCATTCTGACACTGGGTATTCAGCAGCTGTTCGGTAATTAAGTTTTTATATTATTATTAAATCTGGGGGTTCATCTTAGTTATGGTTGAAGCGTTCCAGGGATGAGAGGGAGGAGCGTCAAACCTGGAAACTTTTCAAAAAACTGATTAGAAACTAGGAAACATTTAGGCTGAATACTAAAAAACGTAAACAAGGACGACTTCAGAGCTCTTAAGTCCTCAAACTCTCTCTATCAAAGCTCCGTGTTCTTACCAGAGACTGACAGTAGGAACACGGTGTAACGCTGAAATGCAAATGTTCCTGGTGGAGCCAAATGAATATCGGCCTGCTGGTGCAAAAATCATTAGCATATTTATGACATGTCCATTATCTACGCCCATCTCTCCCTCTTTCAATCTGTTCCTCCTTCCGTCTCATTCCATCTTCCCGCTTTCGTGTCACGGCCGCGGTCGCACTGTGAGCTTATCGTTTAAGCTTCCACCTTTCTCTCCTTTTTCAAAATGAACAGGGGGGGGCACCGGTGTGATTTGGCGTGACATCGCTTTAATTAGGAAGCAGACGTGAGAGTGAGACTCCAGAGAGACGCTGCAGGCTGAGCTGTCGAAACCACATTTAGAAACGTCAAGTCTGGAGATTCATTGTTCACTTGACATTTGAACTTTGCTTCAGTGGCGTTTTCTTTTTTATTACAAATCTCACGTCTACCTGAGTGATTCTGCCAGAAATGCAGCCAGGGACTCATTTTAACGTGAACACACACTTGGCTAATTAACTAAACTAATGGAAGAAATTCAAGTCTTCACATTGAATAGCTTTGTGGAGGGAATTCTCTTGAAAACATTTTTTATTCAAAACATAAGACAGACAAAACAAAACAGCAAAGTCAGCTGCTGCATCAAACTTGCTCACCTGCCATCGTGGAAATGCCCAAGACCACGCCGATGGATAACTCGATCTGTGTGCCCTAAGGAACACACACACACAAACACAGAGGGGGGAGAGAGAGAGATTACAGAATGCATTTCACTCAATCTACCCAACATCCGTCTTTCCTCTTGCTGCAGACACACAGAAGGTACTTTTTGTAAAACATTCAGGTTTTGATGTCCAATAAGGATGAAGCTGCACGTCTGTAGTTAGATATACAGTACATATAGATATGCCTTATTTCAGTTTGTCTCATTGCTGTCTCTTTTTCTGTCTTTCTTTCTAACTTATAGCCATGGAGCGATTTCTGTAAAACTTTAAACCAAGTAAAATGATCACAAGCGTCCAACCACAGGCTGTTCCTGAGTTTCTCAGCTTTGACAGACACTCAAAGCTCCTTAAAGTCTCCCCCTTTAAGTACTTTAGACTTTAGCTGAATCGTATTTAAAGAAAAAGAATCAGCACTTTTACTTTTGACAAACATACAGACCACAAGTGAAACTATTCCCTGTTTTGATGATGACATTTTTGCAAAACGCCCTCTAGGCAAAACAGCAGTATGGTGGTGGTGTTGCTTTATTATGACCTCATTAAGCTTACAACATTTATATTCATGTATATTCTCAACTTTTTTGTTACTCTCCCCTCCCTTACAGGCCTCATTGGAATTCATCTGTGTATGAAGAACCCCCACCACCCTGCGGTGTGCAGCCTTTGAATTAACGGACCTCAAATATCTCTGGTTGCTTATTCTTTCAGTCCCACTGGGTTCAGACTTTACAGAAGAACTTCACACAGACTAAAGAATGGATACGATGACGCACACGCGGCGGATTAACAGAGAGGAAGAAAAGGACAGAGAGAGAGAGAGAGAGCGGAGAAGAGAATAACACCGTTGTGTGCGCTGTGTTATTCTGATGGCGGTGGAAATCAAAGAGCAGACTTACAGCTACGATCATGATGCAGTTATCCAGGAATCCAAATCCAACAAACGGGATGGCGTTGTGCAGCAGAACTGAGACGAAAAACGGAAACAAACCTTTTATTAATCACCAACAGGCACAATGAAACGAGAAGATAGGATAGGACTAAGAATGATGTGCAATTAATAAATAACAACCAATTAGTGATAACTGGGTATTCCTGCTTTGCGGTGCAGAAATGGGAAGAAAACCAACGATACAAGCAAAACACAAAAGAGTTAATTAAGTTATTGATCCACATTGACATAACATTTTTTTTGTTATAGTTTGGATCGTCTTGTAAGCGTGGTCACAAAATGGGGAAAACCGCCGCCACAGAAAATCTATGTGTAGAAAGAGAAGAAGAAATAAATTGCCACATCAATATTTCTCCATCTATTATGACATATAAGATACCCTCAAAGAAAAGCAGCAGGATATGAATCTATATCGTTCAAAGATCATACAAACTATAATGGATGTAAATCAGAAAGCAGAATTCCGACGCAAGCCTTATTTCTTTCATGGATTGGATCTCAGCTGTGACATCACCGTGCGGATACTGGAGCTGTGACGACGCGCGTCAGTGTGTAAATGTCATCCCACTGCCCAAGGACGCTTCAGCCAGCCTGAGCCCAACATTTGACTGATCAGCACCGACGCACACTCGCACTCCAGTCTTTATCCATCATCCTTACTCTGGAGGGAGCCTTCATTCAGCTTCTGTCTAATCTGGCTCTATGGGCCTCTCACAGCTCCAACACTCAATACTGTAGATACCAAACACTTTATTTAAACCCACTCTAAGGCCACGTGAAGTAAAAATAGCTTTTCTTGCCCCAACAGTGTCTGAACAGACTTTAATACGGAGTTTAAGATTCCACATTCATAAAAAGTGAAAGATTAAATGGATTCTTTTTTCCCCCTCATGGTTTTCCGTGAAAGTCTCATCTGAGAGAGCGAGAGCCCGTTTCTCCGGCGACGTTCCGTGCCCGTCGGAACCCTCCCTCGTACGTGAGGAGGAAAGACAAACTGAAGGGGATATTAGCCACGTTACAGCATGTCTGCCTCGGCTCTTTGGCGCATGTGTGTGTGTGGGTGTGTGGGCGCTCGTGTGCGAGGAGCGGATATGTGTGTGTGACCTTCTGTTGGCAGTGGCTTGAGAGCACACAGGCCTGTTGGTTGTACAGTATGTTCCTGTACAGTGGGACTCTGTGACAGTGTTGTCTTTGCACTGTGGTATGTGTTACAACCTTTACGCAACAGATGATGAATGCTTTAAAATGTTGCAATAATTAATTTGTGGTGCTTTCCTAATAGGATAAAGCATGTTTGTGTTTGTGTTTTGTATCTGAACTACCAGCAGCCCACGCCTACCTGCAATTGCTGATGAAGACACAGTGAATCCGAGTCTTGGAGCTTAGATTGGATCTGTTTTCTGACTTCATTGTTGGCAGGAAAACGTAAAGACGCCTGAACGCACCGCGATAGGTGGATTGTTAAGGTGAGGATTCAACTGTCCTTGATTGAGATGCTACATTCTTTGTACTCTGTAGTCCCGTTTGAAAAGCTTGTGTTAACTTAAGGGTGTGAAAATAATGGACACAAATTGATTGGTGGTGGAATCGTCATGGTTACAGCTGTACCTCTAGTTTTACTGTGTGCCTGAGTGTGAGTGTGTGCGATTGTGTGGCGCAGGCGTAGAAGTCCTTCCCTCAATCGCCTGGTTCCTGGCTGATTGAACACACACACACGAACACACGTACACACAACTGTCTCGCACCAAGCTCATCATCCCACAGCGTATCTGCCCGGGCTCTTGAACGTCTCTTGGCCTGATAGTTTCGTCAGCTCACTGTGGTTGCCGACGCTTCAGGCCTCTCACCGGACACTTTTCCAGTGTTATTGAAAAGTCTTAGATTCCTCGCTCGCCGTTTCCTTCCTCTCTTTGGCCACAGCTCACAGGTCTGCTATCCCCAGCCTCCACCCTTGAAGCCTTTTCATTTGTCTATGCCAGTTTGTGTCTGCGTTCCGAGTTCGCACTACAAGTAATAACAGGAATTTGCAGAAGTGCGATGCTTGGAATGGTTCCGTAGATAAGTGTAGAGGAAGCAGCAGCCATGTTAACAAAACAGCTTTGATCTGCTTTTTCGTGTTATTACAGACCTGATCCTCCATTATCTTGACATCACCTAGTAGTGACATTCAATTAGCACCTGCTGTCGACCCGGGCTGTCACTAACCGCTGCTGCAAAGTCTAACCGGCATTGACAAATTAACCCCTGCACCACCGGGACCGCGATTAGGTGTGTGTGATCGGAAATATAAGTTGAATACATATAGTTAATTAGTGCTAAGGTTACAGTAGATCATCATTTACACAAACACAAACAGACAAACACACATCTTACCATATCTCAACTCGTCTGAGGTTGGTGGTGCAATTTCCAACTGCCCTGTAAGAGCAAAAGAGAAAGGCCACATTATAAAACGTACACACAGTGTCGGCCCATAAATGTCAGGCAGCTCTTCAGTGGCACGGCGGGGATCTGCCGAGGCCTTTAGGAGACCAAAACCAATGAAGGAATGAAAGTAAAAGGGCGAAAACGATAACAGGGGATGAGGAGTGTGGAAGAGGGAGAGGAGGCGGTGAGCTTCTGTCTGGTTCTCACCTCCCCAGAGTGAGACGCGGAGGAGAGATAAATGTGACGGCAGAAATGTGAAGACCGCTGCCAATCAGGCCTCATAAGAGACGTGATTGTAATTAGTGTGTGTGTGTGTGTGTGTGTGTGTGTGTGTGTGTGTGTGTGTGTTAAACAAGCACAGAGGAAAAGAAAGGAGATTCTTACGCAACCCTTTCTAACCTTTGTCACTGTGCTCTACTACTTCACTGCATTCATCAAGATTTGTAATGATGCTACCCTGAATGCCGAAGAGGAAATCTGTGGAGTTTTAAATTTAGGATCTGGGATTTGTTCCAAGTGATGTGATGGAATCGTGGTCCCACATAATGAAGTCTGTTCCATCAGCTACAGGTGTTACACTGCCGTCTCTCCAAGGGGAAAGAACCAGACGGGAGCAGTTTGTTCTCAGTGATGAGGCAGGCAGCAGGGGTCTCAATGGAATCTGCCTCTATTACTACACCCAGACGGACACACACACACACACACGCTACACACACTTCTGCACAGTGGGACTGTAAATGCGAGAAAATCCCATTAGGACTCCACCACACTACAAGCGCCACCTCTCCCATACTCTTCCTCCCTCGTCCTCCTCCTCAGGATCATGTTACCGACTTCCTCCTTCGACCATCTCATGTTGCTGACACAACAGACGGCACTACAGCACAAATAATGCGGACGGACACACACACACACACACTGTGACCTCTTGCATCTGCCGGTGTCCTGAATCATTTCTTTCCTCCTTAACTTCCTCTGTTGCAATATTCTCATATAAAGGACGTTTGATTCATCTCTTACCCATGAGAGCCATTACGCTTCCACCTCTTATCGGGTTTCACCGCCACAAAAGCCGTAAAGAAAAGGCGGCGGATCCTGATCTAACCTGAGAAGATGGATGGCGACGCCCATTATAACGCTCAACAAACTTCCCTCCGCTCATCACTCATTCAGGGACTGTTGCTGGGTTTAATTAATCGCTGCAAAATGATCCTCCTGTGCACGTCGGCCATTAATTGCTGCAACAACTGCAGTCATGAACCCATAAACGCACCACAGGTGTCCATCATACAGCAACAGACAAACATGGAATCTGAATATGGAATAATGATGCGTTCACTCAGTAGCGATTTGTTCAAGTCCTGAGATTTACAGCGAGAGAGACGATAAGCACCATAATGGCAACTTGTAATTGATGTTTACATGGATTAATGGAGAAGGTCGCCTCTTGTATGAGCCTCCAGCAACTAACAGATAATTAAACAATCTTCCCTTTATTCTGGATACTGAGTTCTATCTACAGGCTGTCATCATGGGTTCTTGGTCCATTTAGCAGAGAGCAGATACGGTGCAATTGCCTGTGATCAATGACATCATCTAATCTGTCCCACCATTCATGTTTGTTGTAATTGGCCCAAACTTGCAGGGCCGTGTTTGTGTCAAATTTCGTCTTGTTTTCTAAGTAGAATGAGTCCAGATGAGTCACAGTCCGGGCACGTGATCAGACTCCATTACAGACTAACAGAATCCCCTCCGGCTCCTCTCCTCCGAACCCCCCAGGGCCACGTCTAGGCTTTATTAGAGTGATGATAGTGGACGCTCCTCTCCATCGCTCCTGCCTCTTCTACTCTCCTCTGTATTGTATTGATTGCATTATATGGCGCCCCAGAGCCGACGCCTTAAGAATTCAATCTCAACAGATAAAAAGGCGAAAAGCATTGAATGAGCAGTGATGGAGGAGCATTGATGCCGCAGTTACTACAGTAGGAGCAACTTCTGCCTCCGTTCAAGTCTCCTCCTTTCTTACCTTCCCTCCAGACTCACCCGTACAACCTATGTCTCGCTCCTGCTAATGGCCGAGTTTACGCCTAAACAGAAAACGTGATGGTTGGGCGCCAATCGCTGCTGCATCAGCAAAGGCAAATCCTCACACATGCAGGATTTCTGTGATTGAGGCCAAAATGCAGACTAAGCTGAACACATGGAGATGCTTTTCCATGCAGGTTGTTCTGTAATTACATGTTTGTGCTGCAATTGAGGAAGTTTCATTTATGATTTCATGTTATTGATGCAGCTGGACCCTTACTGTCTTTATTTTCTAGGTTCTAGCCTCATATCTATTCTTTTGTTTTGTATCTTGTTCATGCTCTGCTGCGTTACACTTTAGCTTTTCTTGTACCTTCCTGCCATTGTTTTGCCTGGACAAATGGCTTCATGCAGACTTTCCCTCTTGGTGCCAGTGCAGTAGCATGTGTGTGTGTGAGTGTGTGTGAACGGGTGGTAACTCTGAAGAAAGCTGCAGCCGAGTTATCCCTCAGATTCTAATCTGCGCGTCTTTAATGCAAATGCAGCAGAATCCATTAAATGTTGAGGGTCATTTTTCACAGCAGAGCTAAAAGGACGGCAGTACAATGCAGCATGAGTGCGTGTGTGTTAAGCAAATGCAGACTAAGAAGCATCTTTTTGTTTTCATCAGCTGGTGTGGAAGCATTTGTGTGTGTGTGTGGGTGTGTCAGATCAATACAGTTCGGCAGCGTTAAATGCCTCCAGCCATTCATTGAGTGCACAGATGCAGAGCTTTGCCTATACGGAAATTACACACACACACACACACACACACACACACACACACACACACACACACACACACACAATATGGGCCAACCCGGCGAGCGCAATCATCATTATACAAGAAATGAAGACAAATGGAAAGGAAAGATGGAACAGACCCTGTGCCATTACACCAGCACACCGCCATAACAACTCAACTAATCTTTTATACTGAACTGCAGTCACACTGGCACAGGCATGTTGAAGCTTTGGTTACTACTCTGATGTACTGATAAAGGCAATAAAGTTAATGCTCCCTAACAGCCTGCAAAAACCTGAATTGGATGGAAATCAGCATTAATGAAAGTGCACAATAGAATATTGTATGAATATACTGTATATATTTCACAAACGGCACAACACAACAAATGGCATATTTTGGCTGATTCTTTTAGGTTTGCATCCAAAATTCCTCTGTATGAGTAAGAATTGATTGCTGTTAATCCCATCAATCAATACAAGTTCACCTCCACCATTGTGTGAGAAACAGCCCCATCTTTGCCGTTCCCTCCTCCTTGCTTTACCGTACCCTTAGTGCAAGTTCTGCAAATCTAATCCAATCCTTCTTATCATTTCTTCCTCTCTCCCTCTGTTTCGGTACTCGCTGCTCTTATTTTTAATCATCTGTGAGCCGACTTGTTATCTGTTAATCCTCATCGATCTCTGTAAGAATCTCAGCTGCTGTTTCTCGCCTCTTGATTTCCCTCACAGTTATGTGGTCCGATCTGCTGCAGGTCTTTCTTCTTTCTGCGCCTTCAGTCCCAATCCTTCCTCTTTGAGCTTTTGCACAACAAACTCAACTGCGGACAAAGCAGCCACAGGTGTGAGCACAGGTGTAGCTCATCACATTAACGAGGGAGATGCTCCACTAAGTCTGACTATCAAATCTGGTCCAAATACATTTTTTGCTGCCATTTAGAGGGTTTATGTTCACTTTAGAAGCAAACAGTTACTTAGAGTGGCGCTAAATGCGTTTTTCTATGGCTCAAATACCACTTTATTTAGCATTTTATGAAATAACCTTGAAGTTTAACTGTCCAAATACTGTGTACACACCTGAACGAAGCAATTATAAATCAGCTTCTAATCATTTTAAACCATATTAACCCCAGCTGGGGGCCTCTCCTTAAACTCGGATTACCTGTAATTTATATCTGGAACATGGAGGAATGCTATTATGTAATCATTATGAAGGCAGGAAGTTTTAATGACCTGAATGAAGTTGAATGTTTGTCCTTAAGAATAGGACGAATTTCAGCGAGAAAAAATTGCTGCTGGATGATTTGCATATGAAAGCTATTGTGAAGGATCATCTGTTCCTATACTTCTGCTGGGGGACTTTTTTGAATGACAGATCACAACTTTGAAGCGTTCTTCATCTGAGAGAGGAAATAACGAGCAGCTTCAATGTAAAAAGGAAATAAACATATACCTGCAGAAACAAAGTACAAAGCAGCGACGCCTGACACCCCGGAAAACTACATTTCAGCGAAGAATCTCTCCCGTGGGGGTTCAGCGGTCTCTTTGTAACAGAGAGGCAAATACAGCAGATCCATCCATCCGTCTGTTCCCACTGTGCCAATTAAGAAGCTCGGAAGGACCCGGAACACAAAACCCTAACGCACAAATACCAACTGCAAATTCCTTGATACACCGACCGACAAATAGCAAACCACAAGAGACGGGAAGGGAGGAAGTAGAACGACACGCTCAAGGTTTATAATTGAACAAAATAACCGGCAGACACTCAAACACAGCGAGAGCAAACACACTGGATATCCCGCCTGAAGGATTCCAATTATGGGATGAGTTAAAAGTTTCGACCCAAGAAATGGAAAATGAATAATGAATGAAAGAGTTCTCACTTTAATGTCAAATTTTGGGCTTGTGTTCCACTCAGGATGTTTGTAATGTAATTTGGATGATTATGACCGAATGTTACAAGAACATTTTGTAGCCAGGGATAAAAGGTGATGCATTTTCTGTAAATAAAGAAGAAGAAACTTTTTCCCACATTTTAGCAAGCAGAAGCAACCCGGAGCTCTATTTGATCGAGGCTCTGGAGCATCCGCTTGGAACTTTCCCATTACTGGAGCATCGCATATGAGAATCTGAATCAGCCACCAACATGCATCGTGTCTGAAACGCATAAAGCATAAGAACAAACTTCCTGTAACCTAATAAAATACAAACAGGAGTCTTAAGACTACAAAATATCACACTCTATTTTAAACTCCTACCTCAATAATGTAGGAGGTTGTTTCCAGTACTCAGGAGTGCTTATACATGGCATCTATTCTTAAGTGATAGCTGGGATTCTTACACAGGCTCTCCTGTTTGCTGCATGTCTCCTGTGCTACAGATATTCCATGTTTGACCCACCAACTTGCAGGCCTTGGATTTGGCTTTGAGTTGAAAACACAACAATCAGGAAAGGAATCAGGAAAAGGAAGAATTATTATGAACTTGTTATGTAATTCATTCGTTTTATTATGAACTGGGTCTAGGAATCAAGAGTATCTACCTTCTTTAACTATGGAATTTTGGTTAAATTGTAACTTGCCACACTGTTAAGCACCCAGAGCAGGGAGTCATATTATCCTCAGTATGAACTCTCAGGTGCTGACTTTAGCCTCGTGGATGCTGCAAGCCACGGTGAATGTGAAACCAAGGAGAAATGACAAAGCGAGAGAGAGAGAGAGAGAGAGAGAGAGAGAGAGAGAGAGAGAGAGAGAGAGAGAGAGAGAGAGAAAAATAGAAGCTGAAGAGGAAAATGTGTGTGTGTGTGTGTGTGTGTGTGTGTGTGTGTGTGTGTGTGTGTGTGTGTGTGTGTGTGTGTGTTCATACATTAAGTCCCTCACGACCTGCTCATCACCCGGATCTCCTTGAATTTCACAGGCAGCCTGGTCTGCATAATAAGATAGCATTAGCTTCTGAGGTGCCGGAGTAAGTTGATTTACGATTCGCTCCATCTGTCATTGTTTCACAGGAGCGACAGACTCTATTCATTCATAAAAAGAGATGAATAAGAAGCTTAACCAAACTCCAAAACTGAGACAAAGGTGGTTTCTTTTGAGGCATGGCAGCCAAATAAGCTGGACTGCCAATGTTACAGATTGCTACGCTGTAAAGTTTCCAGTCAAGAAGTGTCTAGCTGGCACACCGAGAGGCCAACTCTGCTGATTTGATATTAATGGCTGGCAGCAAACGGAACTCAATAAACACACACACAGTGTCAGCAGTGTAATGAGTGTGATGAATGGTGTGTGTTCTGTCCAGGAATTACAGGAAGAATTTCAAATAAACACACATCCACTGGAGAGTTAGTAGGATCACTACTTTTATGGGGTTAGGGGAGCTCACACACACACGCCTGCGCACACGCACACCCACCCACGCCTCCACAGCATTATGAGCCGAGGCAGAATGAAGAACTGAAAGGGTTAATCTCCTTTTTGCTCTTTCCTAAGCGGTCATGTCAATGTCGGCGGGAGGATCTGGCTTCTGCTTTCGGCGTCAAGAATGAAATTAAAGTCTGAATTGAGGAGACCGCATTCGTCACGTCTATCAAGCCTCCATCATCATCCTCATCATCCTCATCCTCATCATGCTTCCAGGGTAGATAAAGAAGAGGCGGGAGAAGAATGTTTCACAATCATAACTGCGTCATTTGTCACCGCGTACAAAGTGGGACTTTGATGTTGCCCTGAGATTTGGTGCTCTGGAGATTACGGAGATGATAAACAAAACAAAGTCATAAAAGCGTCGACACAATTCCCTTTTTTATTGCTCCTCCTCTGCTCTCCTGTCTTTCCAATTACCGTCACCTCATCTTCTCTGTGCAGTGAAGAAAAATTGCCTCCCTTTTATCTCCTCTCACACTCCAGCAGGCTTGTGAGAAGCCATCTTGGAGAGAATTCCACTCAGTAATATGCTAATATGCACTTTTAAAACGGGAATTCAGACAACAAATAAACTTTTACAATCATTACACACACGCGCACCTTCATCCAATTGAAATGGGCACACATTGCAATAAGTTTATCCATAACAGCAGACCTTCATTATGCCTCATACTGCGCTTATGCAACAGGTCAATCCTATTGATTCCTGATTGATTGTGTGCTTGTATAAGGCTCCATTATATGTGCTTTTAACGGCAGTGAAGACAAATACTCAGAATATTGGGTTCATGATTATTACACCTCAAGCGTAGAACTTTCCTATTGTGATTGAAGTCTTCATTTTGTGCGTGTGTGCTTCTCTCTGAGCAAAATGTCACCTCAAGCGTAAACAAACAGTTTCGGGGGACTTTCGCACTCACTATTACGGAAGTTGTCTCTCTGATGTTGAACTCAATCTGAACTACTGTGCTTCAACGCCAATTTTCAACGCCAATTTTCAACGGCTCCTATATTGCAGAGAGAGAGACAAACTGCAGCTCAGTTGATGCTATTCTTTAGCAAGGACCGAGGTTTCAGCTGCAGAGGAGGGTAACTAACACAGACGAGGCCTTTTAGATACTCCGGGTTCTCTCATTCATAGAGAATCGACTTTGCATCACTAATCTACGATGTGCACAGTTAATTCCAAGTAAGCTACACCTTTAATTACCCTCCACTGCTCTTTAGATGAAGAATCATCTTCAAATGTGTTCAGAGTCTCCATCTGAAGGCATCGTTATGGTCCAAATGAACATCCTCTGTGCATTCTGAGCATTCTCTTGAGCCAAACCAACCGCGCGGTAAATCGATTGCTCACTTACAGGTAATTACAGAAACTGAAGTTGTGGATTCTAACGTGTGCGGATCCACCAACAACTTACGGTGCAAGAATGAATAACTCATTAGCCTCCTGCCTTTTAAACAGCATGTCCAGTGGTCTTTGTGCGTCTGCCTCCTCACTTCATAGTCATTTCATTAGCTCTCATTAAAAGGATTGTGTGTTAATTTACTCCTGGCAGAAATGAGGTTCAGACTCTCTGGAGACTCTCTTTCTCTCATCTCGCTCATGACTCATTTTCTCCTTAAATATAAGTGATTGGAGTGCTTTAATTTTGTTTGGTGATTGCAAGTATTCTTATTTAAAGAACTGCCAAGTATTACTAGGCCGCATCCATATTCACCTTGTGTGATTTGAGATTGAGAACTTGAAGATTGGAAGTCTTTAATCGTGGGTTTAATGGTTCAATAGTTTTTATTCTTCACTTCTGTGACGGCTTATTAATGTTCAGGAAATCCTCTGCACTTCCTAAAGTCATCGTCTGTAAAGTACCTTGAAGTTGTTCACATCATGGGGTCCATTATCGTCTTCAGTCGTTTGACCGTCAACGTCTTTGAACTTGAAGAACCCCTATTCTAGTTAAGTGACTGAGTCTTAGTCACTAAAATGTCACATTCCATGACTATTAAGAGTCAGACGCCCACATTATCATGACTTCTTTGCCCTCTGTCCTCTGTCCTTTCTCTCGCCATCTGTTTTCTGTCTTATTCACTCCCCTCTAACCATCTGAGTGTCCGTGTCCCCATCTCTCCTCTGCTCTGCACTTTCTTATTGCTTCCTTAAAAACTTTCTGACTGTCCTTGACTGTCTCACAATGGAGTGTTTCCTGCGGTTGGAGACAATATAATGTTTGTGACTCCAGCAAACACACCCACAATCCCTCTGGTTAATGGACATCCTGGGCTGTCACTTCAGATGTCGTAGCTATTTCTCACTCCGAGTGCAGATTTGAATTTGAATTTAGATTGAACACTATGTTTAGGATCTGGTGCTCGACACACAACGTTCAGGGCAGCAACAGAGAGCCGCTGAGCTTCTTCCTCCCTCAGGATTTATACTTCATGTTCCTCATGCTTATTATTCCTTCATGGTTGAAATGTTGCTGTAAAAAATCCTTAGGGAGAAAGAAACTGCCTCTCTTTTGCCGCTTTAACCACCGACCCACTTTACCAACAGGTGCCAACGATGTCTGATGTCTTTTTTTTGTAACAACAATTCAGACTTTCCTGTCTGAAGTGCAGTAAGCAGGAGTTGTTCAGGTGTACTGCACAAAAGTAATATGGGGTTGGATCAATACAAGAGGCTTTGGCAGGCGATGGCGGCTTTGAATGTTACTTTCCGACTCATCCCTGGTGTACGGACGGTGTGCATTTCAGGACATCTGAGCAAAAGGCATCCTACCTCTGGAACAAACACTACAAGATCTCAGGTTTCAGGCAAAATCGCTCCAGACAATGATGAGGAAAAACAGCCTCAGGTAGCAGACGAGTGAGCAATCTCACTTATTTATGCTGAGGCTTTGTAGATGTATTCCACTCCATGATGTGGGAAGCAACCGGGAAGGTCTGATCATGTTCTGATTTGTCTGAGGAATGGTGCTGGGTTATCCTGACGTCTGAGGATGAGGAGGCAAACCTTACTACTGGGCAAACTACACCACAAACTATGTATCAAAACCTACTTTACACTGTGCAAACATCTAGACGTCCAGGCAGTCAAGTACACAGAGTATATAGAGTGATATGTAAGTGAGTCCTTGGTGCAAAACCCTAACTGAAGGTGAATGCGTCTGGTACACATGAGAGAGCTGCTCTATATAGCTTAAACCTGAGAGTACCGTCGCGCATGGAAGTGGGCGTGTCTTAACAAACCAGCCAATCAGCGAGAGGAACCAGTCGGTTCAGCGCTCAGGCAGAGTCGCTGTTCAACATAATGAGCTGAGCTGTGAAGGTGAGGGAGTCAGTGTTAGTGAGAAGGCAGACCTCCGGCTACACAATCAAAGAGGAAGTTTGGAAATTTGGGTTGTTCTCTTGTCGCATTGACCTCTAGATACGCAAACTCCAAACATTCTAAGGTAACTAGGCAACAGTGGATGGCCAGGATGCTGCATGTCAATTAGTGCTTATGTCAGTTGACTCTAATATGAAAGTGAACTGTGTGAGGACTGGAGGCATGATCAACCAATTAATCCTGCACAGAGACAGTCGGCCAGGCAAACAGCCAAACGGCCTGCACGCGCTGTTCATTAAAACCAAATACTCCCAGCAGTAAGACGTGCCAGAAAGATTCAATCTCAAAGAAACAGAAACCTGCAAAAACCATCCAGTCCCCAAACCTGCAGAGGGGCTTCATCAAAAATAGGACCAGTGCTTCAGGGTAGAAAGGTGATGGATGTTCATAAACCTGTCAACAAATCATTCACTCCTCAGTCAATCAGGGAGCGAGTCCATCAGCTGAAGAATCACAGGGTCAGCCGGTCCGTGCGCCTGCATACACAGCAGGTAAGAGGATCCCTAAGGGCTCTTCAGGAAAGGAACAGTGTCAGTCCTCTAGGTTAAAGGGTCACAAGGGCGCCGGCTCGCTTCGTTCTCAGCGGACCATTTTTTGACAAAGGTATTGATTAGTGAACCAAAGAAGCAATTTAATTGGGTTATAGGCCAACTCAAAAGCAAAGTATTCAAGCCCCTGTAGTGTTTTCACAGAGATAGCGGTCCACACGATCTCACAGCTGGTCCAAGGTGAGCGAGCTACTTTGCTGTACATAACCTCAGTGTTCCAAATCCGATAAATTCAACCGCGATCACGGAAACCACACCGCTGGAGGCCATGTGGGACTCGTATCCCCAACCTTGATACAGCAGGAAATGCGTGGCCCTCAGAGGGGAGGCTCACACACAGCATGTGGTCGGGATGCAATCAGGCACCAGCCACGGGAAAATACTGATGTACTATTAGGATCAGTGAGCATGGAAAATATGATGCCTCATGGTGACAAGGCAACCGAGGAAGAGAGGAGAGGAGAGGAGAGGAGAGGAGAGGAGAGGATCTGATTTATTTTAATAACAGGGCTTCCTGAGGAGAACTGGTTGGAACTGAACAGATTAATCTCACAGGTGCAATTATGACCACAGCAGTGTGAACATTTAACAAAATTTGAGGGTCTCGCCAAATAACCATGCACATTATAGTCTAATGGGTTGAGGAAAACAAATTCTCATCATCCCCAGCCTCGCTAGAGCAGCATCTGACTCTCTGCAATGGCCCGATCAATACCCCCAATGTCCCACACAGACCTTAAACTGAATGAAGTGGAACAGCAGCACAGAGGACAATGAGGTGGAACATTTTACCTGAGCAACAACTAAGGTGGCCTCCAAATCATCCATGCCACAAAATAAAACTCCAAACGGCTCCAAACGTATAAAATGTCCTTTGCTGACGCCGAAATGGACCTGCCAAATTCAACCATGTGGCACCGATATGTGAAACAGAGGGACGTTACGCAGTAGCAGGGACGTTACACAGCAGCAGGGACGTTACACAGCAGCAGCAAGGACGTTACACAGCAGCAGGGACGTTACACAGCAGCAGTAGAGACGTTACACAGCAGCAGGGACGTTACACAGCAGCAGCAGGGACGTTACACTAAACATAGAGGCCGAAGTGTATACGTTCAACATTCAGCACTCTGTTGCTATGTGCTTTCCCAACATGTGGCCCAGTCTCGTATCCCATTCGTTCAGTGAATTGGGAGGAGGCTGAACTTAGTAAAATGTCAAAAATGATTATTGGTATCAAAAGAAACTATCGGATATTTGACCCATCAAAAATGGATCACAAACGCAATTAACAAGACTTGTTTATTCAGGGTTTAGGCTTAGATTTTCTCTGTTTTTCGGTCATTTTCTTGATTTATCTTTCAAATATATCATCCACCAGTTACAGGCCACGATCCATTAAATCGCTTTATGTGATTAAAAGCAACACCATGTGTCACAGCTATATTATTTTTGTTTTGAACTGCATTGAGGTGAACTTGCAGCTGCTCCTCTTGTGTGTTTACTCCTGCAGAGGAAAATACAAGGTCCCAATAATAAGTGACACACACTAAACACTCCCTGAGAGCCTCATATGAATCCTCTATTACACTGCTCATCTCCTTCCCTCGGCCTCCCGTCTTCCTTAACTCCTCTGCCCTCTTCTGTCTCGTTCATTGATCTATTATCCAGTGATTTGTCTCTGCCCAAAACCATAATTCTCTATATCTCTTCGGTCATTTCACTCCCATTGAAGTTGTGATGAGCTCCGCTGATCTAAATGTTTCCAGCACAGCGCCGCAGAGCCGACTGTGAACCGTGACAAAATCAAAACACAACCTCATACATTTTAATACAACAGGAAAACAAGTTCCCAGTGGAGAGAATAGGAAAATGATTATCTGTGGGGCATTCAATAATCCAGAGTCACTGAATAATAGAATTGATACAATAGCTATTTCAGAAGTAAATACATTCATTGATTCTATTAACTGAGTCTAGATGAGTCAGTGATCCATCATCCTATTAGAATGCTCATCATTATCTAAAATATTTATTAATCAGTGAGCCTGTAAAACAAATCTAACAGCCACAGCACCAGGCTTATGTGATACCAGCACCTGACCTCTATTCCCCACTATGACACTGTACAGGGCCGTGCATATGGAGTGTACCCATCTGTCATTACGCAATACCTCACCTTGAAACTAACAAATATGTCAGTCAACAACCAGTCAACAATGATTCATGTTTAAGGTGGACAGATGGTCAATTTTAGGCTGAATGGAGAGCATTTTACCATTAATCCTGTCTACTATGGGACTTGTGATGTCTATTTGTTTATACACAAATAAGCTTTAAGTAATAAAAAAAGCAATTAACAATAATGACATAATGACATAACAATAACAACCACGTATTATTCACATGATACTCATTACCACTGATGCCACTGAATATGTATGGCATAATTTAAAACTATTAAACATGTCTAATGTTCTACTATGAAATCAACCATAATAACCCTTTTCATAGAGATAGCATGGAACCCACCTTGAGCGATGGCTATGGACTCGAACTTGTGCAGTTCTCGCAGGAGGCAGGTGCGTTCTGTCGGCTGGAGACTATAAATAAAGTCCTTGGCTCCGCGGGGCGAGTTGAGCGGCTCCACGGGCTCTTTCAGCGGGTGTGTGCCCAGGTTACACCTCTGCACCAACGAGGACAGCGGGCCCGGGGAAGGGGACGCTACGGCGGGCGCGTGGTGGACGCCGAGCCCGCCTCTGGCCAACCCGGTCCCGGCTCTGAGAGAGAGGGCGGGCCGCAGAACTCTCCGCACGCAGGGCAGCATAGCGGGGGATGAGAGGATGAGGAAAACACCGGGGAAGCTGATGGAGGAGGGGGGGAAAGACACAGGCCGTATTTATATCGACATTTTGAGGTTACACTCGCCTTCAAAATACGACCGGATGTATCACCGCAATGCTAAGTGTTGACAAGGCAGAAACAACACCGCGTCCCCTGACACAAAAGTGGGTCATTTAAGGGCGAAACGCGGCAGCCAACAACGATATACTATATTATTTACAACCGAGCGGAATACGCCATTTTACGCACATATTTACTGTGGAGATAAACGGGTAAACCTGGTTCAGGACAGGATAGCTTCCCGAAATCGAACTGCAACTTGGGTTACAGGACGCACCTCCGCTCCGTCTACGCTCCGCTGTCCCGTCCAGCAAACCCCGCACAAAGCAGCTCGAAATGTAGACGCTGCTCCCCGGCGCATACGGCTCTTATTCGGCCGCTGGGAGCTTTTATAAGCAGCCAATGACGGAGAACAAATACAACAACTGGATGTTATTATGGTGCCAAATCACATTTTGGCGTCCGTATCCCGGCTGGTGAAGAACCTCTGGATGTGGCAGCTGGCAGGATGGAGTGCAGCAGAGAGGGAGCAGCCCAGAAATATGTTCCAATAGCAGAGCTGCTTCCCTCCGTGCGTAACGCTGACGGCAACGCAACGTACGCACACGGCACGATGGACGGAGAGAGAAAAGAAAAGAAAAATAAAAAAGAAATAAATGAATAAAAAAGAAAACAAAAAATAGAAAATAATGTTAGAAAATGTTTTTCAACACCTATTGTTTATACTAGCAGTCGTAAAAGTAAACTAAAGGAATGTAATCTTATTTTCCCTGAGTTACACCAATAATATTCTTGGAACATATAGATCAACTGCGTTCTATATGATACTTTGAAGCTTTCTTCAATATATATCGCCACTTATATCAAGCATTTCTATGGATAATTGTGAAGTTTCATAATAACCAACGTCCTTTCCCTAGAGAGATGTTTCAATTTACCCTTACTTTATATGATTATATTATTGAATTGGTAACAAGTGTTGTCAGTCTTACAAAGTTCACCCTGCATTTGTTGATATTCCATTAGCCATAAACCTAACTACATACAAAAGATTAAAAATTAAAAAAGAAAATATCGTGCTTTTGGAAATATTACAGCAATTACAAAGGATACATAAAAGTATACTGCAGCATGGTGCAGTGTTGTAAACCAGACAGACTGATCTTGTTGAGCCAGTAAAGGGAATGCATCAGTCTGTGTGTGTGTGCGTGTGTGTGTTGGGTGTGGTCCCATCCCACCCTCCGCTATTATGAACGTGGGGCATTTGAACAATCCAAACAGGACACACCCCGACAAGTATGACACATAACAAAGTTATTTTCCTTTTCAGTGAAGAAGACATTTTTGATGGCATATTTGCTATAAACTTGATACTTTAAAAGGTTTAATAATGCATTTTCTGATTTACCCCAATGCCCTCTGAGTGAGTGGAGATTACATTTGTTGATAGATTATTGTTTGGCTATGTATTGATCGGTAGATTGTCAACTGGTAATGAAGAGTTACTCGACCTGTGCGAGAAACCAGAATAGCAGGAAAATCTAAGACAAGAGCGACACCTGGTGGTCAAAAGTAAGAACACCATACCCACAGACCGACAGGGCTATCAATCCCAACAATACAGGAAAACAGCAAATATGAAGATAGAGCTTCACAGTCACTCATGTTTACCTGTTTCAATAGTATAGTATTAGCGGTATTTGTGATCATCTATCCATACTTTTCACATCAGAGGCCAACACGGCAAAAACCTTTTAGCTGATACTCATTAGATGAAAGTTGGGAGATTGAAGGTGTACTAGGCTTTCAAAAAAAGAATAATTCAACAATTCAGTCCAAAGCAACGTTTATATTTTTATTATATTGCTAAAGCTGTCATTACACAGAAAATAACAACTTTTGACTTCCTGAAATAAATTGCATCATGTCCTGTTGAACTGTACATGGACAGAGAGGTCAACTCTCCCCAGAAAACAGCTACCAACTAAACTAGAAACCAGGTATATTTATACTGTCAAACTCTCAACTATAAATGTTTTATTCATAGGGTATACTGACATTTGGCAACTCAGAAATAATATATTTATATATATATTCTAACAATTTGATATTCTTTACACAGGATGTCCTTAAATGCAAATTACAGGTTTATAATACTAGATTTATACATGTGGGTGGAAAAAAACCATCAATATTCTAAACATCAATACAGTCAGGAGTTGATGGTTGTGGTGTGAGACAGTCTGGCGTGAGTATGGTAGATGGTTTAGTTTCCCTACGTCCTCTTTTATCTAGTATTAGTACCAAATCATTACAGAAATACTTCAAATGTACTGGCATCATCAAATTTACTTTCGAATTTAATTTTTTTGTCAATAGGAGGAAAATGTTTTTAATCAAAACAAATCCAGGGATCACTTCAAAATTTGCATGACGACATCTGTTCAGAGAATACAGAGTCAAATCCCAGCTCTATCATTCCAAAATTTGCATACAAACAGAAAATCTATTCAATGTCCTAAGAGTTTGAAACGCTTAAGGCAGCTGTTCTGATATTTGGATTCTACATGAAAAGCACTTAAAACTGAGTGGACGGAAACTGGACTCGATCATGGAAAAACAATTTTTTTTCAAAAACCTTTTACAGCTGTTGGATCTCACGGGATTTCAACATCTGCTGCTTTCAAACTGACAGTTAAGCCAATTAACTGCTGCCAGTTCTTGTAATCCCGGTGTATGTTTTGCATTGATGATGCTTGAAATATTGGACCAAAAATGAATCATAGCAGGACAGTCATTAAATCTGATGCTCTTATGTTAAACACAAAATCAGCCTGTACATGAAGGAAACAAACGCTAATACGCTGACATTTTATAGTATAAAAATAGAGATGGACTGAGAGGGGAGGAAGAAGGAACAATAAATTAAAAAAAGTTCTTGGATTGATTAATGTAGCGGGATAATATTTACAGTTTCATACATCTTATATAAGCCATGCTCTCAGTGCTTGAACTGTCATGTGATTTGAAATTCAAATCACATGACAGTTGTGACAGATTTTGTAGGCAAAGAAAAATGGAAAAGCATGTCTAAATGTCCCATTGTCCAGTTTATAGAAAGAACACAGGAAGAAAAGAAATGTTTTTAGATTGATGAACAGCAAGGCATTTGTTAAGTCAAACAATCGATTCAGATTCCTATTTATCGGAGTGAAGATTTCAGACGGAATATGTAGAACGCAAGTAATCAGAGACTCTTAAACATGCTTTATGCACGGTCAAAACTAAAGTTCAATGACAGAAACCTGACGGAAGAATACAAACAATACTGCATAACTAACTGCAGCTTAGAACTCAAGTAAAATAAAAAAAAAGAAAGTCCCTACTCAGCAAGTGGAACTTCTATCTTATATAAAAATTTGTTTAATTATATACTGTATATAGAAATTTTAATTAACATTGAGTTAAACATAGTACACCTGTACATGAAAATGTATTAGTCACGCTATGAGCAATGCGCAGCAGGTTGTAGTCTGGCTAATAAATGCAAGAGAAAGTCAATAGCTAATTTATTTGGGATAAAGTTTAAACAAAACCACTGAAGACTTTCTACAAGCTCAGCATGTAGTTCTTAGACTTTACATGAGATCCATACAGGAAAACATTGTTCATTTCCAAACAGGGCATATGGGACACTTGTTTGAAAATGATAAATGGTGGAACAAATCATATGTAATCAATCAACGTCCTGTTTGAAGGTGAAAATGAAGGATTGTGGTACTGAGGAGGAGCAAATGCAGCCAAGGCAGCGAGAGACGTGCACAATTATTTACAAATCATGTAAATAAACAAAGTTAAACGTGAGCCGTCTCTTAACTTTGCAGCATCAATCCTGTTGTGGTTCTTTATGTACAATGAAGTCTCCCTCCTGCCACTCATACTTTGGTGAAACTCAGTTCCTCCATCTTTTCCCTAACAGGAGCTCTGATTGATTCTTTCTGCAAATATCGTGCCTGGAAGTGTCCCAACTCTCTGAGGGGGTGACGGCGTTGACGGCACTGCACCTCCGTGCAGTCAGTCGGGCAACTCAGCCAATGCCCAATGATAAAATGGAAAGCCGCCAAGTGGAGCCGCCAAGTCCTCCGGCATCAAAACATTGCGCCCTAGATGCAGACTTTGTTTTGTGCTGATTTAATGGTCTCCCTCTGTTGATTGCACTCCCTTTGCCAGGACATCTTAGGTGTGTAGGCTGCGTAGGAAGCCCTCTTCAAGGACATGAATGCTAGATACAAGTGTCCATTCGTCTTTAGTGTCATTTCAATCAGATGGATATGCTGCAGCGTCCTCTTGTCATTGGTTTGGAATTGAGTCTCTAGTTGTCACTCTTTCTCATGACAGAGATGCGAGCTGGGCTTTGCAAAAACATCTTGCCGCTTCGGCTAAATGCCCCCGAATTCTATAACTTCGGTATGTAATTGAGGCTTATGAGATTCTCAGTTTGTCATACAGATACTGGCTTTACGTAACTTAAGGGAAATTAGGAAATGTGAACACCTGATTATTAGCGTACACATCATCGTGTGGCGAGACGTTCTCACAGGTGAATTACTATAGCATAAGAAATGCTAGATGTCGAGCCTTCTACCTCATTTACACATATTATGAAGGCAAAGCATCACTTCTTGTGCCACCGGGTCACATGTTTCCTCTGACCCTTGTAAGACTGTCTGTTAAACTTTTGTGAGGACATCCTCATGCGATGCGCGGTGCAGAGCGGTCGTTAGTGGATGTTCTCTTAAGCCGGACCCCTTTGCGGATGGCCACCAGCATGTTACCTTCTGTTTGACCCTCCATCCCTTCACCTGTGTCGTGTGCTCGTCCCTCCTCGTGCCCTCTGTCACTCTGAAAGAGCTGCTGGGTCAGCTGGTGTGTCAAACCAATGGAGGGAGGGTTGGTTGATGCCTGACCGCTCCAACACGCCACTGGTAACGTGCCGGCATCTTCTACTCCTGAATAAGTTGGAGAATCTGGGCTCTCCTCTCCTCGTCCTCGTCCTCCACCACCACCACCACCTCCTCCTCCTCCACCTCCTCCTCCTCCACCTCCTCCTCCTCCTCCTCCTCCTATCTCATCGGCAGTCCTGCTCCCATTAACGGCCCCGCACAGAATGGGCACAGTGGGGATTTTGACAGGAATAACAGGTGTGCGGATAGGGATGGGACCTGTGCCCAGAACAGAGCCTGACCGCCGGGCGGACGGTTTTGAAGAGGGGGTGCGTCGAATTGTGGCGACTCCAGGTGTGACTATGACTGGACCGTGGCCTGAAGAATATGAGCCGGAAGCATTATAGGTGGAGGATCCAGAGAAAAAAGCCTGGCCTGAATAGCAGGGACCTGACATGACAGAACACACACAATATTCTATGTCAACAGGGAAACAGGAGAATAGCACAGAAACCATGAGCTTTTTGCCACAGTGTAGTCACCTGTAGGGGTAGATGGATAAGCTGCGCTGTGGACGGGTGTGGAGGGATACGCCCCACCTGGGTAGGTGCCCTGCCCGGGGTAGTGGCCAGGTGTGCTGGGCAGGCCGGCGGTGGAGGCTGGGCGTTTGGTCTGGAACATCCGCCGGTACGACTGACTGATGTCACTGTTTCTGGGGATGGTGGAGGACTTGTCGAAGTCAGACTGCTGCTGGTCAGACTCCTGGTCCCCAGCCATTGAGAAATAGTCATAGTCAGATACTGGAGGGAAAGAAACAGAGAGGTTAGAAATCAAGTGAGGCAATAACAAAAACAGCTGTGTGAGGTTACAGAATAAAATGGCAGGCCAACTGTGATATGTACGCCAATAAACAGAAGAAAAAGAAGGGAGGTAAATAGGGAAGTCAGGGAAATAGAAAGGATGGGAAGGACAGAAAGACAACGGGAGACTGGTTTGCATTCTTCAGTGCTGTATTGTGTCTGTAATAGAATGCGAGTGTGTTCGTGTGTACAGGTCTGTGTCATTGCCAATAGGTGTGTGCTTGTGTGTTACCTTGTGAGGGTATAGTGTCTTCGGAGCAGCAGGGTGTGTTGGTCTGGGTGCTGTAGCCACTGGAGCACTGGATGGAGTCTCGACTGGACCTTTGTGTGTCCAGCTCCAGACCTCTGGATAAAGCCAGGGCCAGCTCCTCATGGGCGTCAATATCACCAGCCTGGACAAAAACAACACAACCGTCACTCAAGCTGCTGTGTTGACCAAATAACTAAACTACCAGCGACTGCCCAACTGACTCAGCTAAAAAAATAAGAGTAACACTGACCTTAGGAGGGGCGGCTGCATTCCTCATCCTCTCTTCTTCTGCTGCTGATGTGTTTGGTGCAGCTGGAGCTGGTGCTGATATGGCGATGGAGGCCGGCCCTGAAGGAGGGCTGGTCTCACTGCTCATGTTGCCATTGCTGCCGTTCACTACGGCTGGATTGTCCTTGTCTTTCTTCCTCCTCAGTGTGTTGACCATTGGTTGGTCATAAGGCCCCGGCTTTGCCCAGTCCTGTAATAAAGGAGACATCTGTCAGTCTTTACTGCTGACACTTCACTCGTGCCCTGTGATGTGCTTCTGATGAATGTCCACATCTTCCTCCCTCTGCAGTTCATCATTCTATATTCATAAAAATGTTCATGGAGTCTGATATGTTCAATGGTCATCAGCAATGAAAATCTATACAAGTTGCCATTTCACAACAAATTATAGACAAGGAGGAGATGATGAACAAACCTTCCAGCTAGGGACTCGTGATGAAGGCACCATGGATGAGCCCATAGTGGAGTAGTGAGGGAAGTCTGGCAGCAAGGCAGAGACAGGACGAGACCATGTACGAGAGGGGCAGGAGGAGGAAGTGGAGGATGGAGGGAAGGGGAAGGCACTGCCTGACCCTGAACCCAAACTGCCCCCATTGCTTAGCACGTAGGGGGAACTGACTGGGCTGTAGTGGTCAAAACCATTGGACAACTGGATGTGTGCACGTTGGCGGGGAGGAGGGATGATCAACACAAACAGACAAACACAAACACAATGGGATAAATTATTGGAATGATAAACGAGAACAGTGGAAAACAGAAATAAAGCAACGGAACACAACACTGGGAAGAAATCATTCAAATGGAATAGGAAAGCAACAATGACTCTCTCAAAACAAAAATCAATAAACATGACCACAAAGACCTGAATGATAACCCGAGGACATTGTGCATGTGTGGAGTTTTGGAGCTTCCTTAACCATTCTGCGACTGGGTTAACTTCTTTGAGGAAGAGTGTTTCACCTTGTCAGTAGTGTACTGAGGTGCAGCAACGGCATGAGAGGAAGGGGAGCTGTAGTCACTGAGAGGCTGACCGGGCTCGGACGCCTCAGAGGAGCTGGAACTCGTACAGGACAGCTAAACACAGAGGAGTGCGGCAGCAGGCAGGCAGTGAGGCAGTGGCGTGAGAACAGGAGGAGGAAGAGAAGAGGCAGAGAGAGAGGGGGGGAGGGAGAAAGAGAGAAAGAGAGAGAGAGAGAGAGAGAGAGAGGGGAATAATTGCAAAGGCAGGCATCATCAGCAGGAGGACAAAAGCGAGACATAAAGCGGAGAGAAGCAGTTTGTTAGCGGTTATCTGCACTTGGCATCACATCAGCACTGTTGTGTTAGAGGCTTTGGAGCCGTGTTAAGAGAAGGCACAGGCAAAGGTCATTCCTAGTATAGATGAGGCTCTTTAGTTTTAGTTTTTAGGGACCCATGTATTTTTAAATGGAAAATCTGTAAACACCAAAAAGAATGAGCCTTCAATGTGGATAAAGAAAGTGTCCATCCAGTGATAAAGTGACTAAAGGGATTAAGAGAGACTAGTGAAGTGTGCACCCCTGCCAGGCCTCAGTGGCTCTGTAAGCCGTGTTTAGTCGTGTGGTGGCAATGAGAAGTGCTGGTCCTACTGGAAGTATGTACACGTTTGTGGTGGTAAGAATGCAGATTATTTATTTGTTTTAAAAAGTTGAAAATCCAATTATTTCAATTTGCTCTGGATAGAGTAACTCGAGTCGCTGGCCTGCTGACAACTAGTGACCCCACTTTAATGTTCATCTCAACGCATAAACCACTACTAAATCAACGCCTTCAACTCTGTCAGCAATAATACCCTAAACTCTTTGAAGTGATCCAGGAAACTGTCCTTATTGTCTGAATAATGCACCACAGAAACGACAAAATTGACTGAAAATCACATTAAACGCAGTCTATTTAAGGATAAGCAGGTTAAACCAAACCACATTCTGTCACAGCGGTTGGCTCTTAAATAGCAGGATAAGCGCTGAGCTGATTTGCCCGGGGCTAGACGAGAGACAGACTAATTTCCTGTGCATTTATGCTATAATAATAGCAGTAAAATGACTTCATCATGATCACACACATACACTTACTGCTGTGCGGCGGTTAAGGGTTTTTATGAGAGCTGAGTGAATTTGTTTTTGTGGCTCTCAACGGCGACTTCATTTTAGAACAGCATACCAGTCTTGTCTCATACAGTCTGAGTATGTCTCAGTACATACTTTAGTGTTAACTCGGGGTGTAACACAGGGGAGGCTCAGCTAAGGGGGTTTCTTACCTTCGTCTCAGCTGGCATAGGTGAGGGTGACTTGGATGATGTGTACTGGTCTTGTGATGAGGAAATGAAGCCCGAGTCGTGGGAGGAGATGCTTGACAGGCGAGCCGGGGCCTGCTGAGGTAGCGTGGAGCTACGGTACCGATGGCGAGGGAGATGTTGGTGGAAGAGGTGGTGTGAGGAAGAGGAGGAAGAGGAGGAGGAAGGAGAATGAGAGTGAGAGCCGCTGGATCCCCTGGAGTCACTACTGTTAACGCTGTTCAGACTACTGGGAGAGGGGAAGGAGCGAGGGATGAGGGTGGGAAACAGAGGAAGGAGAGGGGTGGAAGTGACAGGTGGGGGGAGGAGGAGAGCCCAGTTCACCCAAAAATGGATAGAGGAGAGAAGGTAGGGGTGGGGGTGGGGGGGGGGGGGGGTAAAGAGAATAAAGGGGTAGGAATGAGGGTAGAGGATTGAGGGGGAGACAGGGTGGGAAACAATTAACACGGCACACCAAGATGCAGCAGGCAGTGACTGAGGCCAATCCAGTCAAATGAACAAAACACACCAACATGAAAAATCAGTCTGACAATAATTACAGGCAGGAAATCACAGGATTTCATGCATCAAACATTTCTGGAATGAGTATTTACGCAAACACTGTCATGGAATCAAAGCAAAAACATAAATACCGCTTGTAATTATTGAATGAATTAGCAACTGAAATCAATAGTTCAAACATTAAAACTGGATATATTATTATATGATATCAAAATGCAGGCAAAGTTTTAAAAAAGTAGTCTGAAGTATGCAATCAAAGGGCAAAATATATCTCAAAATAAATGATAACGAAGATAACGATCATAGTTTAGATCAGCACACAACACCAAAGAGATGCACACACAACTCTGTGCGTCTCTTTAATACTACGGTCCAACTGATAAAGTAAATCAAAACTATAAACGACAACAGATCAAACTGCAAACTGCAAGTTAGGTCTGTGCAAATTCCCTCTATATTGGATTCACAATGAATTCTAAACGACGTTGCCGCAACTGGAGGCCATTAAATATTCACCCGAATTGGAGATCAAGTTATAATTGGATTGCAAATCACCCCCCACGCTCAGATTAATGTTGTCGGCTTTTCAAAAGACAGACGCAAAGCAAAACAAACACAGCCATCAACAGTTTTTTCTTCAAACCACAAAAAAACTAAATCAATGGGAGACACAACAAGCATGGAGGACAGAGGGTGTAGGAGGAGGAGGAGGTGGTCTGAACAGGTCACAGCACAGTATGTCACAGGTCATCTCTGTGGAGCTCGGAAGGAGATCAGGTCTGATAAAGACTGCACTTATAATAAGTGTAGTTCATAGCATTGCTGAAGGAACTTAACTTTGCTGGCTGCTATATTTTTCCAAATTACCAGTTAAGATGTAGCAGAAAACACAAGGCACTTACAACATTTGTGCATCTATCTTTGTGTAACAGTTTCCAAACAAGCCCTGTCATGAAAGGGTTATTTTCTATAATCAGGGCATAAACTGATCTAATAGTCCAGCAATTCCAGTTAAAAAAGATACCAACGAACTGAAGTATAACCCAGTTAAACTTGTATTTGATTAAGCGAGACCTATGACTTTATTGTAGGGGGAAATTTCAGTGTCCCTCCTTGACCCCTAGGAGGAGATCAGTACATGTTGTTATTAGGATCCACATGAATCCTGGAGTGCTTCTCCTCTGGCAAACACCTCTTGTTTAAAAAAAAAAGGAAAATCTAATCGCATTCACCGGTGTAATGAACCTATCAGCAACAACAGATTGCACAAGCTTATATTCACCACTGGGTGGCGCACCTAGACTGGGCCACACAACATAAAGTTTCTTCCAGTCTGTGTCCTAGTTCTCCACCCTTTTACACTGATGTGAGCTCTCAACCCAAGAGGATTCAAAACCACAGATTGGGTTCAAAGAAGTGATCTGCTGATTTTAAATAGACCCTGTATGATGTCACTGTATGTGTCGTGTCACAATCTCTCTTTATCTTTGAATCTCTAGCTTGTTCTGATGTGGCAGTGAGACAGAAGGTGTGTCCGTATTTGACAGTCAAAACCAACCTGCACATGCTAGACTTCCTGGAAATAGTGGTGCTGGGAGACGAGGGTGGAGTCTGATATGACCAATTGTAGTCTGAGCCCTTCAGGTCCAGGATCACCTGAGAGGAAGGGAAACAACATGAGGTACAATAACACATCATGTGACAAAAAGGGAAACAACATGAGCGACACAACAACACATTATGGGACAAAAAGTGTTTTGGGAATGAGCTGAACCGTCTCTTGATGGAGAGATCAGATATTATCAGATGCACACATATTTCATACATGCAACACTAACAAAAAGGTGGAAGACTTTGTTGGCTTTCCTTAGAACATTTTATCTTTGATCTTTTCCCTTTTCCCTTACTTGTTCACTGGCAGGGGGAAGTTTATGTGGGTCAAGGGTCAGGGATCTGAGGTCTTCAGAAATGGTCTGGAGATGGGTGACCTCTCCCAACATAGAAATCTCATCATCCTAAAAAAGTAAATGACAAAAGGGACATTAATCATCCCGCTCAGGCAGTGCTTCCCTGAACGGCCATTTCTATCCTCCTTCACTCTGTACTCACCACTACAGGCCGCAGCATGTCTACAAAACAGCAGAACCTCTGTCTCTCCTCTATAAGAGCCTTCCTCACAGCTTGTTTCTCTGTCTCTTCCAGCAGGATGTATTTGTCACTGACGTCCTGCATGGCACTGTCCAACTGCGGTTGGAAATCGCCACGACCTGGGAAACAAAAAGGACAAACACGGCTCAACAAAAACAATACACACGATATTCAAGTTCCTAAACAGACCAACCCACGGGAAAACACAAATGAGACACAACATGAAAGAACATGGAATTCTTTTTTCCTCCCTCTTTGTTCCAACACAAAGAGTAGACTTATACAACAATTACATGCTGGATGGAAGTAACAGAAGGAAATAATGTAGACACTGCATTGTCACACAACATTTGAATCTCTGGTGTCGGTTTGAACCCTTAACTCAATGGGCATTCTTATCTCTTTTTGTACACTGCTGCAGCTATTTGGATGTTTCGACTACTCCACACAAAGGCTCCCTCGTGCAACTAAAGTGTTTCCAGTTGATTAGCTCCATTAGCTTAATCCCTTACTCATCTTGGGATACTTCAGCCTATAATAATCAGCTTGTGTGTTCAAAGATACCCTGCAGCGTGAACCACTTTTAACTATCTCCCCACTACACTTTGTTGCACTTTAGGCACAAGGTGTGTCTAGGAACGGTTAAGAGGGCCATTTATGTGCAAGTGTGCGTTTTCGAGGCCAGTGAAAGTGCAAGGTATGCTGTAGGCCTGGTCTTGTGCTGCATGTGCGGCAGTGTGCATATTTGAATCAAGAAGTGGTTAAAAGTAAGTCATTCTCTGTGCCGTGTTTGGTAAGTATGAACACGTGTGAACGGGATATTAAGAGGGAATACCCTGAAGCCAAATCAAGTCCTCTTAAGTGTTCTTTGGAGGCAGGAAGGCTGGCGACTGCTCAAGATGACATAGCTCACGAGCACTCAGGCAACACTTACACACGCACACAACGCTGACGTTGACGTTGATACGAGTTCAAATCTACAGTGAAGGCTTGTCTATCTGCCTGCCTGTCTGTCTGTCTGTCTCCTCTGGTGTCTTAACAAAGATAAGGAACTGGCTTATTACGCTCACATTTGAGGTGAGGCTCTTTATCGCAGCAAATCATCTTGAAAATGTAAAAGCACACACCCTTCTTAATATAGTCCAATACATTATACTTGACACAGCAGGTCGGAGGCTTTGAGGCAAATGACAATCTTGCCAATCGCAGCAAGCACCGAGCGACGTGAGATGCGTTGATAGAAAAGGAAAAAAAGCGGCTGGGCGAATGGAAAACGCTTCCATCGTGTATCCAGAGGGCGGCAGAACAGCTGACAGTCACGAGATCTGACATGCTGAAAACATTAGAGGTCAATGTGCACATGGGGATTCTGTGAGACCTTCAAGGAGATAAAACATACCCCTGTAAGTGTGTATTTTCTTTAGATGGTTTCAGACAGGATAGAGTTTCACGGGGGTGTCTACACATTGAACATGCCCCACCACTAAATGGCACAGTCTCAAATATGTCTTTACAGTAACTATGTTAATTAGTTTTACAGTATAGAAAATTTGCTTTTCTACCTATATGACGGTTATATTTGATTGATTTATTTTCACTGCCTGGGAATTGACAGACTTTCCGTTTATAGGGAACCCATACAGCCCTGGTTTGCTGTCTGAAGCCAGTAAACTCACAGGAATGCGAGTTATGTTTGTGTTTATGGCAGTTCCTTCTCTATAACAATATAGAGAATATGATGAAGTAAATGGGATGTAGAGGCCAGAGCGGAAAGGCAAAATAGCAGCATATAGCTTCAGCGTAATGAGATCCAAAGGCAGACAAGGTTACAATTAGACTGTATGAGGTTTTCTGGGAAACTGGTTGTGGAGAGCAGCAGCAGCGGACATTTCAGATCTAAAAGGATCCCTACTCCTGGGCCTAAAGAGCTAGCAGGGGATCACTCATTATCCTGGCCTCCACTGCAGGGCTAAACCTCCCCATTATTATTCACATTAAGCTAAATTACTCTGATTGTTTCCATCGTGTTGCCTACAGAAATCATTTGTGAGCAGGGGAGACATTTCAAATGGCGTTTTAATCATTTAGCTATAAACAATGTCAACAGTCATGTAGCTCGTGCAAAGATCATGTAGCTCGTATATCAGCTGCAAGGTCAAAGTAACGACTATTTTAGCTATAAAGGTTAAAATGCTTAATAACGACAATGAAAAAAAGATGCCTTGAGTGAATGTCTTATTCTGCTTTACCATAATAATAGCATAATCAAAGTCAACCAAGAGGGAGTGAGGGGAATTCAATGATCAGGATCAGGTATCGCATTCTATTATTTCAACATTAGGAAACATTCTCATGAAATTGCTGCTATGTTTTCATATCTGTTCAAAGATGGATTGTTTTTTTTACTTAAGGCCTCGTGCAAAAAAAAAAGGAGCTTTAAAAATCAGTGATGCTGTGGTGTCTCCCTGGCACGCAGGAGAATGAGGGAACGTTCTGCGTGGTTCCTTCTCCCACTAGTTCAAGGCTTGGCAGAGGTTGTGTATTCTTAACGAAACCCAAAGTGGTTTTGGAAAAGACGCTACTGTAAGATGAGGTACTTGTCTGAGACTGTGGGAAAGCCGAATGGCATTTTCTTTGTTGTTTTTCTTTTTGTAGTGCCTGTGAGTACCTCCAATATTGTTTAAAAACGCTAACAGTTGGCGGGCGTGTCGTTTTCTGATAATGCATGACTGGTTCGTGAGGCACGTTATCCATTCACGGCATCTCTTCACGCAAATTACAGGCAAAAAGATTTCCTTGTGACCTAATGAATGATGATGTTTGAAGGTCAATCAATGCACCACCAAATGTGTGCATTCATGTTACTAAAAACTATTTTAATATGCAACCATTAGCACTTGGCACTAGTTTGATGGTTATAAACTGTGATGATGCCCTTTCCCAATGTGATGTGTGCTGACGATGAAAACAGTGTAGTGAGATGTTATGCAAGAGTTTTGATGAGTTTCTTTGGATGCCCAACCTTTTTGTCCTTTACACCACTGAGTGTCAACAGCAGTTTCATTTTGGCAATAACGCCTAACACTACTGCCCTCAAAATAGCAGACTAAACCATTATGCAGCATTGAGTTGTGAAAGGATGTAATTGCAGGGATATTGCAGGGAGTGCTGCACAGAAGCTCAGGGACAAAAATGGGTGCATCTGCTTGACTACTGCTAAAGTAAAGTGCAATTGGATGTAAAGGCCGTAGTTAGTAGACAAAGCAAATGTTAATAACCGATCTGAGGTACTGAGGGTTTTTGCTTTGTTCAAATGGGCACAGAATTTAATCCCCACAAAGGAACTTGTACCATGTTGTGTACTGTATTCATTACAGACAACGCAGGGGCATTTTGGCTTTAAATGACAGCCTGTGGTAAACAGAGGGGTTGTTAGTGCTGAACTTTAGCTACTGTTATGTTATGACATTGTGTCTGGTATGGGCTGAGCGTAGGTTCTATGCACATTCCTGGTTTGTGTGCCACAACTCCTGTCTGTACAGCTACATGAATGACAAGGGCCTGATTGCTACTTCCTCTTTCTCTTTGACCACAGACAAACACTCTGAAGTTCACTTGAAGGTCAATGATCACCAACTACGCTGACTTGTCAAATTACACGTTTTGTTTTTTCCCCCCAGATCATTTTAACCTTATGACCAGAACGTTTTTATGGACGCAGAGAACTTCGGTTTATTCATCTTAATGTTACCTACAGTATAAAAGGGAATTTGAATGTTACTATCACCTACTTCAACAAAAAGAGTAATATCAAGCATCAAGTTAGGGCTGATTTCTAGTTCCTTATATATAGTTATAATTTTGAACTGCATTTTCCCCTGTACCTGGTGTATTATAGTTGAAACATTAATAATCCTGCATTCTTGGCTTTGTTTTGTGATGGAAAATATATAACAACAATCCTGCCATTGGTGTTGAAGTACTCTTTGACCTTATATGGTTTCAAAATCCAAAATATAAGAAGGATGAGATCAAACTTGGAGGCCTTTTACAGCCCATGCAAAGCTCGCCCCCAACACCACTCTGACAATAAAAAACTAACAATAAAAGCATCACAGGGGAGAGATTTACAGCAGGACCCATGTGCTGGATTACATTAGTGGGTGCAAGTATTGCTTCTCGTCTGGTATCTCAATTTAAGTTGTTTACATGTTTTTGGCTAGAAGATGTAGATCAGACGCTTGTACATAATCGCTGTATTAAACACATTTTTCTTCAGTAACTAGTTAGCTTATTAAGGATTTGATGTGATGTGTAAAAACAGAAATAAAAAACAAAACAAAAACAACTACATATCATGTAGGATCAGGATTTGGGTTATTTTAATGATGTTTCTATCAAACACACCAGCCAGAAATTCAATGGATGGGCCAGATTTATATTGGTTGGGCCAAACCGGCCTGCTGTGTGTGCACATGTAGATAAAGTCTGCACAAACAGGCAAATGAGATTATCCTCCCCAGCTTCCACATGACCAATTATTACATTAGTTTGCAGTCACAGGCTTTTTCTTAGTGAGGCTGGGGTCTGGGCTGAGAAAAACACCCTCACAAGACACATGTCAAACATCACACACACACACAGACTCAAAAATAAGTCCAACAGAAGGGCTTTGGTATCTGGATAAGGTAATGCTAAATGGAGTGAGTCTTTGACTTCAAGGGGAATGTATTCCTATATCCGTCTCCCGTGTGTTGCAAATATATTAGATGAGCCAGGCGTGGGAGAAGCACATTGGGCACCATTTAAGACTAGTAGAGCATGTGTGTGTGTGTGTGTGTGTGTGTGTGTGTGTGTGTGTGTGTGTGTGTGCAGAGAAAACACACAATGGTTTGACCACAAAGGAGGACACAACAGCAATGATGAAAGAAGAGGTGATAGAAATAAACTTCACAGAACTATGAGTGTAGGTTCTGTTACCTTTAGGCAAAACTGATAGGGAGCAGCAGATTGCAGACAAGTATGAGCCCAACATGAACAGGCTGCATTAGATATGCAAATATGCAACCACAGGTGGTGCATAATCATTTGTCATATCTGTAGAAATATTAAGCATGCCAATGTTTTGCTTTGTCTATTCTTATTTTAGTTAATGATCTGCATTGTCACAATGCAACCAAGATGCTTGGTTAAGCATTATGGGATAAGCAACAATCTGGACAGAGTATGTACCACAGGCTGACTTACCTACAGTATCAGCTGCAGTGCAGCATAAGGAGAAGGGTGGAATCAGAACCACATGGGGGCAGGGAGAGGAAAAAGATCCAAGTCAACTGAAAGACTGCCAGCACTAAGCACCAGGCTAGGACCTAGAGGTGCAGCCCCAAGTATCTACAATAGATGCCTGTTCTAGCATGTTACAGCATGCCTATACCACCAGGAAAATATAGTGATGCATTCGGTATGTCTTAGAAAATCTTCGAACAAATTTAGGCACTAAAGAGCTTAAAGCCTGTCTTCAGGTAATTAAGACTTTAAAAATAAAGACTTTGATTTGGTTCATAAAAAAATATATTTGACAGGTTTCTATGCAACTGTCAGTATGGACATAGCACAGACTCTCTGTCATCTTGTTTTTTAAAGGTCGCATCAGCTGAAACTAATAGCAACAACCTAAAACCTATACATCACACAAACCATTTAAATGAAAAGGTATTACTTTGGTGTGTCTCACATCATTCAAAACAATATGAGAAAAAAAATAAAAAAAATAAGTAACTGCTACTAACCTGTGCTTATGTAAGCAGTGTTTAATGTCAAATCAAAAAATGTTTTGTGAACACACGTCTGTACTATTCCTGTGTTTAGTACAAATAGCTGAAAAAGGAGTGACACAGGCCTTATGCAACAGCTTTAGTTTTCTCGTACAGTCAACACAAGTTAAAGTATATGCTGATGTCCACAAAGCTAGAATATAAGAAGAGTCAGAACCACTAGCTCACATTTTTTGGCGAATGATCGTTGCAGCGCTTTCTGGAGATCTCTCGACTTAAGGAATGTGAGACGTGAAGCGAAACCTGAGGCTGTCAACATCCAAAAACATCCTGGACGCACATTCATCTAATCCCCTGTCTGTTTATGGTAACTTTTTCTCTGGGTAGATGAAAGTGTATATAGAGTTTGGGCCAAGTGAAGTGCAGAGAAAAATGCTCCTGCTCTCCAAGTGAGTGTTTACCAAGTAAGGTAATGTTTAGCTTTGCAAGACCTGCGTATGAATAATCGGGTGGGGGACGAACGCCTTTTTTCTAAACCCATATTGATGGGTGAAAACATCACATAGCCACATTGGATGTTGTGCCAGTTTCTTCATCAAAATCAAAAGATGTTCTAAATAATTAAGTTGAAAAAAATGTGACGTATTTATTCCTGAAAGCCGACTCCCTGCTGAGAGGTTGGTTTTTGGTAAATACAACAACAGCAATATCTGATGACACTGAACAAATATGACCGACTCACGATGTGATCCATTTACCAAAGAACACAACATATGTTAACTAGATAGATAGTTTTAAAACCAACTACATCTTGGGGCCTAGTCACCATATGGACAACCTACTTAGCAAATCAGGTAATTTAGAACACGGACAGATCTGTGCAAAAGGGTGTGACCGCTCACTTGATTTGATCCAATACCGTACTTGCAAATAAAAGTCTCCATCCTACCTGAATCAGGGTGCCGAAGACTTTCTAGTTTAACTTGAATCTTAAAGAGGAGATTAAGCGCAGGTTTCTTTACCTTTCTTTGCCTTCTTCTGAAGTTTCAGAGTGTCCGAGGACTTCTTCTTAATTTCCTGCCTAGCTCTCTTGTACTCTGGGTTCGGACAGAAAAGGTGAAAAGGTCAACTAACGGAGTGGGTTCTTGGTACTAAGACACATGTCCAAATAATGAATAATATTGTATGCGTTACATAAAATATGATAAGCTTAAGCATTGTCATTGACAGTTTATATTGCTTCAATGGTTAATATCAAGGCATTGAACTAGTTTATGTCTCAGAGCGTAGTGAATATGTGTGTTTTGACCGACCTTTGGCATGGTCCTTGTCCAGAATGTTGACTCCTTTCTTCCACTCCTCCATCTGGTCCTGTAGAGGGTTGATCAGACCCTCAAGAAAGCACCTGGGAAACAGAAACAATACAGTTTATGACCTGGTTTGTACTCAAACACATTTTCAGTCCTGAGATCCGATTACAAGCCGCAAACTTTTAGTTTACTTGCATCTTCAGTCAATGTGTCTAGTAGTCTGTCTGAAAAATGTATCACTCAGTGTTTAGGTTTCAAGTTTGACTTTCTGCATTTCAATGTATAGTCTTGTGTGTCAATCATAAACAGATTAAAAAGAGAGAGAGAGAGAGGGAGATGGGTGGTAAGAGACGGGTCTCCTTGGGTGGTGAGAGACGGGTCTCCTTGTGTCACACTGTGTATCACAAGAAGAAGTAAGAGGCTTGAGCAGTCATGTCTGTCAATCATTACCCACCCGCGCTCTCCCTCCAAGATGTGTATATTGTTTATGTGTGTGTGTGTGTGTATGTGCAGGCGTAAGTGTGTAGCTATGACTGTGAGAGTTGGGCAGCTGCAGGCATAGTGGATGCACCTAAAATTAGACTTCACCCCCCTGCAGACATGTCAAGTGTGTGTGTGTGTGTGTGTGTGTGTGTGTGTGTGTGTGTGTGTGTGTGTGTGTGTGTGTGTGTGTGTGTGTGTGTGTGTGTGTGTGTGTGTGTGTGTGTGTGTGTGTGTAAATGGGTGGGTGGGGACTATAGTCCCCTCTTGCGTACAGCCCCTGCTATGGAGATCCAAGTGGAATCTCTACTAAAATGCCAACTGAAATTAGAGAGCCCCCTGTCTGCGTAAAGTGTGTGAGAGAGACTGAGTGTGTATGGCTTCAGAGAAACATTACAGATGCTTAGGTCGCCAGACAAATCGTCTCTTTCTCAGCATTCCACTACAGGGGGCATTCAGAGAAACAGACGGACACGCAAGACATTTAGGATAAGAAGAATCTGGATATAGATGAAACTGAGGGCTTATGTTTGCCTCATGTAAGCTACTTGTATATAAATAAACATACATTTAGAGATAAACTTGGAGCCATTTATAAAGCTTATCTTTGACAGCCAGAAATGATCTGTGGTGTAGCATGTTTTTTATTTGATCAAGTAAGACAAAAATAGTAGAATTTCATTGAACTTCTGCTCCGTCTGATCTAATTTATCCAAACCCTATATCCACGCCTCCCACGCAATGGGAGGTGTTGACATGATAACCCCAAATGAAATTCATACTTCTCTAACCCTTACTTCCAATCCAAGTGCTCACCAAACTTATACAAGGGATACATTACAGCAGATTATTTGTGTTGGTAAATGTCAACAGTATGGTGCACCCTGACCCAGTGTGTAAAGTTCCTTACATGGAGAACTGCTTGAGTTTGGCCTCGATGCTGCGATGTCTCATACACATCCTGGTCAAAGCTGAGCCAATGTCCCGCGTCCCACCTGAAACAAAGATAAGACAAGAATTTACTATTAAAAAGCAATAGGACAACAATTTATCCCTGTATGAACAGATACTACAATGGCCTTGTAAAGGTTAAAACGTAAAATATTCATGGAGGTCAAAGTATCTGCATAAATCTAATAGCTAAACAGTTGCGAAATTGAGAGGAATGCCAGAGGCGAGGAAACCAAGCGAGAATGCTGAAGGTCAAATAAGAGTTAAGCAATCTTGTAATAAATGTTTCCCCCTTGTGACATCGTAGTGCTGTAATTACATTTTTTTGCATAGGTTTTGGTTGTGGTTTGTATCACAAAGGCTATGAATTGTATTTAAAATACTGAGTATGAGATCAGATGTGAAATGAGTTATGAGAAATGCTGAGGGAAAAATAAATATATACATATCAATAAATTTACTCATAACAGACATGGAATTGTGGGAAAACACTGTGTTAAAGATTTACAACATAAAGAGGGGTAGAAAGCAATGATGGGAAGTTGGGACTGGAGCCTCAAAATATGCTTGAGGTGAATGTCACTCAACCTAACCTGTGGTCAACTGGGAAGCCTAAGGCTGGACAGCAAAGTACAGACTGACACAACTATTGTCTGTCTGTTCAGCGCGACTATCCTGTTCCTCTTTGAGACAAACGCACTACGCTGGGTGTGCGTGTTTGTGTGTTTGTGTGCGTCTGTTCTGTGAACCTGAGTGTGTGAGGGTATGTGAATGAGTGACAGCTCTGTGTGTGTGTCTCTGCAGGCAGCAAAGACTGCGCTGACAGCAGAAAGGCCCGCACTGCTGGGAGAGGATTCACGCGTCACATCAAATAATTGCAACCAAACTCCCTCTAACACACTGTCACACACACATACACAAACAAACACAACTGCCATTTACTCTGCAACAGGGTTCACGCCGCGGAGAAAAGAGCCTGTAGGAGCGGTACAGCGCACCCCATGGTGTTTGGAGGATCTTTGAACTGGGAGAAAAAGCTCTACATCTCCAATTTGCTCAAAACCTGCCCCCGACAAGAACTGGATGATTATTACCACAGCGACTTCAATATTCGCAACAAGAGCACAGACATAAGCTTTCATGCTCATTGTAAGATGTGAACAGAGACGTTTGTTTGAAACCTTTATTCTGTCCTCATGGCCACTACTTTAATATCAACTCTTAGTAATGCATGATGACGTGCAAACAGTTTCTGCAACTGTATTTCAGACTCCACCAAATGATTTTAGCATCCTTGAGGCGACTACATCAGAGGTCACGGAAAATCTTGACCCCAAAGTTCATGCTTAGAACACAACTGCCAAATGTCTCTGTTCCGCAGGGCAATGAGTGACAACATGTGAGAGTTAATGTGCATAATGCTTCTCTTGTCTGAAGCCCTGATTTATAACAAGTCAATCTGATGTAGCCATTATGGTGTTAGAAAGTGTTATAAAATGTGCAAAAAGTTAGTCTGATCCAGCTTGCATGTGACGATATACAAGTCGGAGCGGCAAACTATCTCCCTTGTTCCACAGAAATCAAAGCAGCTGCCCTCAGTCAGTGTCAGGTTTTACATAATCAGGACGCCTAAGAACAAGTTTTTAAACAATCTCCATTTGTTCCTCTCTTCAAAAAAGCAGACAAAGAGGCAACGCACAGGCACACATAAATACTGGAGCGCTGAATGAGGATAATTCTAAATGACGAATAAAAATGTTCCGCTCAATTCAATTCAATGACTTATGATCTAATGTTCATCCCACTGAGCCCGATTATGTTCTCCACTTCTTTCCCTCTATCCATTCATTCACCCCTTCCCCTTTTACTGTGGGTACTTGTTATTGGATAGGGTGTGGCTAATACACTCCATACAAGGCCTTTCTCATATATACTAAAATACTTATTCATTCCTTGGTTGACATGTTTAATCACCCATCCATCTATCCATCCACCCCTCTCTCACTGACTATGTCTTACTTGTTATTTCAGAGGGTGTGGTCAATAGATACCACAGTGCCACAGGAGGCCTCCCTCTCTTTCGCAGACCACAGAGCCAAAAAAAACACACTCCACATCGCTCCCTTTTACATGAGACGGTCCAGTCTGTGCTGTGGGGAAGGAGCCTTCTTTGTGCAATCAAATAGGGGGGTTGTGGGGGAGTTTGTCTGTGCATGCAGAGTTATAGATTTCAATACATGTGTGTTGGTGAAGAAAGCAGAAAATCCAAAGTGTTTCTACTGCATTTATAGGGAAGGTTCAAAATGTCTTCTTGGCTTTCTGCATGGGTTCATGTGTGCACAATGTTTTCTTAAGGCACAGATATCTGAATGAGGCTGTTGCTGACATGCCAGAGTTTGGAATAAGGACACATTCATAAACTGCATCTATTTTGTATTATAACATTTTTTTTAAGAGCATGGTGACTAAAACTGCTTAATGTAACAAATGTTTCACACAGTACATGATGATCATGATCCTTTGTTGAGTTAAGATAATTTATTAATGCCACATACTGCAAGGGTGAAAGAGGCTTCTTTCTCTGCTCTCTCACTGTCTCTTGTCACAGCAGGGAGCTGGCTGATGTGGCCGTGACGGCCAGTTACCGTGGAAACTCTGTGTGCGTGTGTGTGTGTTTGGATGGGGGTGGGGATTTGTGCTACATTTGACTATGGCTCCTGAAGTGGTATTGGGTAAGAGCCTCTCCCTTTAAAGTGACTGACAGCTGACTCTGGCAAGCACAATGCAACTCTTCGTCTATACATGCAGTCCCATAGAATGCACAGCACAGCAGGACAGCATGTGGCACAGAGCAGCGGGCCATATATACACTGGGCCAGATCCTCTGCTGTATTTGAGACACATTGATTGACATCACTGTGGCTGCACAGACAGGTTTATCATGTTTACAAATCCATCATCTATATCGAATGAAAGCATTTCAGCATAATGGGGTTTAGATAGAAAGACCTTTTCACTGTAATTTACTTTGACACATTAAGTATGGGGTAGACTTGTATGAGCGCACACACAAGTATTAGGACCCTAAGTATGAGGACACTGGCCAAGGATAGATATCAGGTCAAAATTAGACGCTTCCAATTTACTTAAAGAGTTGAACACTGCGTGTGTGAGTGGTTTCACTGCTCTTAGAATAAAGTCTCTGTTAGCACACGACTATACATCTTCTTCTCTGTAGCACCCAGTGAACCATGGATAGAAATAGCTGCCAATAGCACTGGCAGTTCCAGTTGTCTGACACATACACACACACAAAGAGAGAGAAAGGGGGAGCCAGGCCAAACTGCTGGTGTGTGTTTGTGTGCATTTGTAAGGTTGCATAGCTGGCTGTCAGTAGACATAGCTGCAGTGTGACATGGTTGTTTAGAAAGTGTCATTATCTATTGCACCACCAATACTTAACCATTCAAACATAAACACAAATCCAAAAGCACACTGTAAGCTGCACTCTGGAGTATACACATATTTCTAAATGATGATGAAATCTTGTATGTTTGTCTTGCTGGCTTATCGTGGCAAATGCAGCAAACATACATATATGGCCACTAACCTCTGGCATTTTGGCATTATTTTGAACCTTTTGGTGTCTCTGTATCTGTGGCATTTTGTCCAGACACATTTGTTTTGTTGTTACAGTTTGTTTACCTTTGTGTGTGTGTGTGTGTGTGTGTGTGAAAGAGAGGGAGTAAGACTATGGGAAAGACAGAATGGCCATTTGTTTTGTGCAATACTGAGGTGCCAAATTTGTGTCACTGTCCTCAACCCCCTTCTAGACTGTTCCTTGGAATGTCACACTCCGCTGGGGACAGTCTGCAAGCAAGAGAGTGTGGGTGTGAATGTGTGAGCATATGTGCAGACTGGGATATGCAGACATGCTGGTTTTAAGGGGCCCATAAGAGTTTAGGATTACTTAAACAATGGCTACACGAAAATACTGTAACACTGTTCAATCTTGTCTTGTCAGCATCATCTTTGCTCTGTAATGTGGATAGTTGTAATATGATGACAGTTGGCAAAGAAATGCAAATGTGTGTGTTATTGTCCTCGTGTACTAGTATTTGTACAGCGGACATAAATGATTTGTGTGTGTGTGTATATGCAAGTGTTTTGAAAGAAAGAATTCAGAGTGGGATAAGGACAGAAGGACAATGTATAGATTACAATGACAGTTACATCAATACTCATTACAATATCACTTGTTAAAACCTGCTTGCTGGATGGATTCCACCTAAAGCAGCAGGTTGTGTAACTAAACGCCACACAAATTTCCTGCTTCTGTCTGTATTACATAACAATCACAAGTCATGTTGCCACAGGAATACAACTTGTGACATAATACTAATACAAGAGATTGTAAGATGTTTATATAGTTTATAAGAGAATCATAATGGCTTGTAAAACATAACTTTGGTGACTACAAAAGAAGGACAACAGCTTAGTCCATAGTGCTGCTTCATTGTTTAGACTAGCATTTAGTCAAGCACATAGCTCCCCACAATTTCCACCTGGAAAGAGGTCTGATAAGCTGCAATGACTGAAAACACCTGTCTGGGTGTCCAGGGACTTTAAAGCCATCTTACCCTCTATTTAGGGGCCAAAATCTCACTTGTCCAGGCTGAAATTGAGATTGATATTGCCATTTTCTTCCTGTAACAAACTGTTTCTGCTATTTAAAAGGATACAATTCTGTGGTGTGCCCTTTCTAAAAATAAGAACTATAGTTTATTTCTGGTAAACGCCTTCAGCAAAGCATGTGCTACACATTAGGGACGAGGAAGGTCTACATCTTTAAATGGATCTCAGCTTGACATTAGAGAGGATGGAAGGGGGAAAGAGCATTAAAGCAAAGATAAAGATGGAAAGATGAGTGATTAATGAAGGAGGGCAAATGACGGAAGGAGGAACTGTATCGGTTCTAAAATAAGCATCCCTATACATTTAGGCTACAAGCCAAGCCATAAGGAGGCTGACACTATCGGGACCTTTGAAGAGATTCTGCCCAGTCATTATCGTCAGGGAGGCTGAGTAAGAGGAGGAGGAGGAGGAGGAGGAGGAGGAGGGTGGTTTAGACCTGAAGGTGGGAGATCAGGAGGAGAGACAGTCGAGGAAGGAGTGTTGAGATGATGAAGAATAAAATGAATAAAGCAGGATAATGAGGGAAATTTGAGGGAAAGAAAATCAATTGAAAAAGAAAGTGAACTGGTTTGGGTGGTTAAGACATTTGGAGAAGGGAGGTGGACTGTGTATGGGCACCAGATGGCCGCTGTTACGATGGGCCAGTGGTTACGCTGATAAGAGACTGGAAACCATGCAGCTGGACACACATGCACTTACGCACGCGCACGCACGCACACACACGCACGCACGCACACGCACACGCACACACACACACACGCACACACACACACACACACACACACACACACACACACACACACACACACACACACACACACACACACACACACACACACACACACACACACACACACACACACACACACAGGGGTAAAGCGATCTGTTCACCAACTAATTAGAGAGCTGGAGAAAACACCAAGAGGAGAGGCACTAACATGAGGTTAACTAAGAAGCAGTCATGTGGGTTTCACACACACCCACATATGCAAAGACACAGGACTTGAATGAAGGCAGAATACAATATTTTGACTTTCTCGTAAATGTCTGATACTCAGCAACAGTACTGACTTTAGGTGAGTTTCTGTACTTTATGTAAGTAAAGTAAGTATTTGATGGAATTTGATTTCAGTTTCCTTTATCAATTTAAAGACACGGGAGACAACAAAGTGTCTGGACAGGGTAGAGTTCCATGGCCCCAAATCCTAAAGTGTTTCACAGACAGAATACAGAACTGCTTTACATTCCAAAGCTGTCTGTGAGACAGACATATGACAAATCCCAAGCCTGCACACACACACACACAGTCCCAGTTGAGCAGTTGGCATGTCCAGATGGAACCACCCACATTGCTTAGATACAGGCTAGGTTTTCATTCATTCATTGATTTGTATGCTCTCTAAGTTGAATCAAAATCTAGAAAGCAAATTATTAAATCAAGCTAGACATCTAATCCTGTTCTCAACAATAAACAGTTGTTAAATGTTTCAGTGAGAGCAATACATTGTTTGATAATATCAGTGTCTCTCCAATGGAACTTGTGTAGTTTTACAAATATGGGGCCCACTTTATCCTATAAATCAATTTAGTATTTTAATCAAACGGTGGAAGGGGAGGTGTTTATATGGGGAGCATACTGCAAGGTCTCCAGGGTCAAGCGCTTATAATAGCCTGGTCCTTTAGTTGGCCGAGTGTTTCCTTGGGAACCAAACCTCACCTCTTCATTCATCAATAGCTGCTGACAGAAAGTCAGACCGACTGTCTTCCTGTGTGCTCGCACACGCACGCACACGCACTGGTCAGCAAGTCTAGCCTCTCTCACCCACACATGCAAATGTGTGGGTGTGCAAAGACACACACCTGCTGCAGTGCTGACACAAAAAAAAAATCACAACTGACTGACTTCAGCTGACGACAGCTGTTATCCAAAGATGAGGAGGTGAACAGAGGAGAAGATGAGGAGAGAGGTGATAAGTTAAAAGGAAAGGGGAGAGAATCAACATGGAAAGCTCTCTTTCTCACTGGAAATGCAATCTGTAATGGAGAGGTACATGCACACTGGACTTAAAGCTGAGTTTAACTGCCAATGGTTCGACTAAACTACTGAGACAAATAATAGCGGCCTTTAATTTGTGTGTACCTTTAATGATCAAATATGTAACTGGGTACTGGCTTACTAAAGCAGATATTACTCTACAGTATAAGTATGCAGTGTCATGTAGAAAATCAATATAACCGCTCACAGAAAGGCATCAATCAATGACAACACAAGATTTTTACCTACTCTAAAGTACATCAGATGTGATGTGAATTTTAGTAGGAAGACAAATCCATGACGATGTGTGTACATGACATCCTGTATATCATTATCTCAAGGTGATTCTACAAATAACCAGAATTTGTATTCCTTAAATGTTGCAAACTCTAGTTGTATGTGTCAATATGCCACTGCAATGCAGTGAAATGCCCCCTGAATACTAATGAACATTTCATTACCCTCCTCTCCTTTACACTGCTCCCTTCACCTTAAGCCTTTCAGATATGCTCATGCACTGTTACTTGATATTATTATTTTAATTATTTCATTCTCTCTGTCTCTGTCTCTCTCTGCCAGGGATTAGATATACTGGGAGTCTGTGTTACCATGCTTTGATGTAATAGAGCGAACGCAATTACAAACTGTTGGAGGATTGATTTTGGATGGATGAAGTTTCATCTGTCCACTACTGTATGTAAAGCAGTTTGTCAGAATCAGATCAGCAGCAATTGGTTCTTGTGCCACAGCTACTAAACACAAAGTCCTTGGTGGGACTCATGAGGTGAAAAGGTGCACAGCTACATTTCTAATTTTCAATTCAACCAATCTCCTCTTCTCTTCAGAGGTGATGGATAAGCCGAAGCTGGACGTGTGTCTGCGTGCTACGGCAGCGCTGTAGCTTGAACATTAATTCAAATTCAAGTGTTGGCATAATGCTCACTGGAAAATTCCAACAGGAAAATGTAAGTGTGCAGTAAGAGGGCCGAGAGGAAAAAAGGATGCATGAGCATTAAAAGGGGCACCAAGAGGCGCTGTGTATTCATCTCATTAATACTGTATCATACTGTACAGGTTATTGAGCAACAGAAAAGAGAAGGGCATGCAGGAGAAGGAAGCTAAAAGTCCCAGTATGCTTCCAAAGACGAGAACAGGTCAGTGAAGACTGTGAGCAGTATGGCGTCTGAATCACTGTATGTTGACATCCATTTGCCCCCCAAATGTCTCCTTACTGTACTGAGGCCTTAACTTGGATTTATATTGTTAACTGGAGTTACCAGACAGTACAAAGAGACTGGAGGTAAAATAAAGAGAGAACAGATGACAGGAAGGACAGGCGTAATGTGAGATGAAGCACATGTGCCTGTGTGCCACCTCTGTGTGGTTCTGCAGTGTGAATGCTAACGAGGACTTGAGGCAGAGGATAAACGAGAGCAGCTATCTGTCGACTGCAACCATTGCTCTCTTTCTTTCCATTCAGCTGCTTACAGAGTTGTCTCTTCCGATGCTCCGTCTTCCTTTTCCATTACTCTTCCCTGTTTCCCTCTCTCTCCCCCACAGCCTCGTGATATGAACGGATACTAAACCAAAAGATTTGAACCAATTAAGTTAACAAGAATGCATTGCTCTTTCTCTACAAAATGCCACCATTAGTTTTCCTGTCATATTCAGAAACAGCAGTGTGTTGTGTGCTTATTTTTCATCCGGCATCTTTATTATCCTGTCCCTTTTTTTTGTAAAAGATAGGGCTTCCCATTAGCAATACATCATCATTAGCACTATTGTTGTTCTGCATCGGGTACTGTGTCTATGATGGGAGTGATAGATACATGCAGAGGATGCAAGCACAGCTGCATGTTAGGGGGCCATACTTTTTATAAACTCAACTCAATTTGCACATCTATAGGACCAGTCAAATGTTTGGCTAAGGCTTTGTTTTAATCGAAAACACAACTCAAATGTAAGTGGATACAGGTATGGTTAGCACAAGTTCAACACGGCTACTGCGTTCGTTTCAAATACCTTAGATTTTGATTTTTAAGCAAACACAAACGACATGAAACAAATATTTGGGTCAAGAGAAATTAAATAGCAAGTTGCATCTGCCAGGAGACCAACTATAAAGCAGGAGCACTGTACTGTGTTCAGATCTCCAGGCAGAATTTGCATGTGGTACTCTACAGGATGAGTACAAGAGACCATAATTCCTGTTTTAGCAAATACTTTCAAAACGAACTGATATGCTACATGTTTCTTACTGTAATGTTCTTACTCGGCTGCGTCGTTACTGTACATACTGGCATCAGCTGTAGGAGGTAGCGGATATGTAGGGCAGAGAGGAATGGCTTTTGTCTACTTTGTATTCCTTTCTCTGATCTCGCATTTTCTCATAAGGCCCAAGCTCTCTGTGTTAGTTTAGTTTCCTCTTATCCTGGCTCAGTCCTCTTCTCCTGCCCTTCCCTCTGATGTCTCAATGACTTTGAAACCATAATGCCACATGGTGACCGATTTAATCAAGTCAGTAGGCAGTTGGCCAGTTCAAAGGGAGGTCAAAGTCAGGACAGGAACGGAGGCTCAGAACGTCTCGTGGGTAAGTCCAGCATTTTCCTTCTTCCTGGGGGAAAATGGAGTCCATTCAGCGAACGGTGAGAAAGGCTTAATCGAGTATTCCAAAAGAGACTTTGATTTACTTAACTACAAGGTTCAAACTTGCGTGAGGTTGTCGTTGGTTGAACACCTATTTAATGACCTCGGAGAGACATGGAGAGATAGTGAAATAGAGAAAGTGAGTGAGAGAAAATAGATTACTCCAGAGCCCACGCTTAGTCTTTTCTGAGCACCGTGTCCCACTTCTTCACTAATCTCCCTCGTCTGACACACATTCCACAACAGGACAGACAGAAAGGATTACTAGGACCACTACACCAATGAACCAAATGAATCTAAAAAAAAGCCTAAGTAAAAGTCCATACGTTTCTTTAGGGGACTACTAACAGAACTAAGAAGCTGTGTCATTGCTAAATTTAACTTTCGGCCACAAATCCTTACCATTGTAACTGTGAGCTGTAAAGCTCTTCTGGAAAATGACGACCCAGTACGTTGACGTCAACAAGAAAGAGTCTGCATGTGATTAAAACACTATTAAAGTCCAATGTCACAGTTAATCATTTACAGGTAAGGGGGCAGAGGTTCACAGATGCTGTGGAAAACTGCACGCAGGTAAGAGGGACAGGATCTGGGTCACGTTCACCTGTTTACAAGATTAGAAACTGTTTCTATTTGAGAGGTGGGGGAGGCAAAAGCTGCTACTCTAAATATCACACAGAAATCAAAATGCAGCCATGTGAAGCACTGTTACAACCTGCATGATCTGGGGTTTGATATATCTTGATAAAAAAACAGGTAATGCAAGAAAGGGGGGGTGGCTACTAAGAACTCTTGTTGATGCCTGTCCTTGAAAATGCTCAGAGTGGAATTTTAGTGCGTGCCAGAATAAATAAATAAATAAAAAAAGTTCAAACGCTACACGAAATTCAGTCAAAATGCATTTTCTGTGTCGCTGAGTTAGATATCTGGCATCAGTTATTTAGATGTGATAGCATTTTTTACAGCCATTGGTATAATTTAGTGCACATGTGTTATTCCCTGTTTGCAAACAGGAGGAAATAACAAAAGAAAAATGTAGAAAGAGAGAAAGATGCCGTTTATGCTGATGCTCGAAGAAATATAGATAACACTTGACCAGTAGCACACATTACTGTAATCTAATCAGCAATTCTATTTAAAAGCACTTAAACAATCAATATTTATGCTATTTTTATCACTATCTGGTAATGACAATAGGAGGATGACTTCAAGGTTATACCATTAGAATAGCTGATAGCGGTGAAAGTCAATATTGGCCCTGGTCTAAAACGGAAAGGACGTTATCGTGAAAAGACTATTGTGGAAGGTGGAAGAATGTTTGTTTCTTAACGTGAGAGGCAAACCGCAGCATGATCTTTAATGAATGTGACTTGAATGTGAACAATGGGAGGAAATGCTGAAAACTGTTTCTGAGAGGGGAATCCACATGAGACACAATTTACAGAGACTAGATGCACGAGTCCTGTATGAAAACTAACAAGGTTTTCCGAAACTTAGTTAGAAACAAATACATCTGTGGTGTAATGGAAGAGACACGAGAAGGCAATAAAGTTGTAGCTCTGACCTAAACTGCTCTGTGCTTGAAACTAGAAATATTCACATGTCCTCTTGGCTCCCAGCAACCAAGACCTGACCTGGAAGCCAAGTTGTACTGGATCGAAATTGTATTAAATCTGGTCTGTGCAACATTTGGGACGTATGAAGAGAGTTGAAACGGAATAGATAACTCAATGTCTACATACATACTACTGTGTTTTTCTTATACTCTTGTGCAGTCCGTATACTACATGAATGTGAAAGTGATCTTTGGTTTCCTTGTATCGAGAGTGACTGAGAGGGCTTTAGTCTGGGAGATACTGCAGATAATTTAAACCAGAGAGACTGAACTGTTTGTAAGACACAGTGCTGCCTTGTTTGCGATAATGATCCATTGATCACTTCTAGTGTGAGTGTGTGTGTGTGTGCGTGTGTCTTTGCATGCCCATATTTATGTGAATTTGTTTGCGTATGAGAGAGAGACCCCAAAATTGTCAAAGAGCCAGTGAAGGGACATTCTCCATCTCCAACCCAGTGTCACTCCACATCCATCTATCCACCCACTCACACACACTCCACACAAACACATCATTCATACTGAGAGTTTTATGAAGAGTCAGCAAGTCTATGGCAGAACAAGACACTGAAGTCAAACAAGTGACTGGCTAACTAGACCCGACTGAACTCAACCACTATTTCTCCCCTCAACCACCATTTCTCCCCTAAACTAATACAATGGCTCTTTTATCTAACACACTTAAAGGTGAACTCATTTGGAGTAGATCTATGTATTGTATAGTTGTTTCAAACATAAATCAAACTAATGCTGAGATGACTAGTTTATCCACCAATCAAACAGCAGAACATTCACTTGGTTAATATCTTTTTATCTACATGTTGCAGTGTTTTCTTATGGCAGGAGTGACTAAGCACACTATTTGAACTTTTGATTCAAGGGCACCTCTAACAAGCTAACAACACAGTGTTCTCCTGAGCAGATGGCTCATCTGTGGTACACAGCAATGCGCCGATGGTTTCCAACTATGTGTGATTGTGTGTGTATGTGGTTTTGTCTGCATTTAATTGACCGTGTACAGCTAAACAATCTCTTCTCAAGTACAATAAGTCACAGGCTGGATACTCTGCGCCCACACATATGCACCAATGCGCACACTGACACACATTTTTGAATCGTTAAGTCCCCAGACACAACCTGGTCCATCCTCTTATCTGACCGCTCTCTCTCTCTCTCTCTCTCTCTCTCTCTCTCTCTCTCTCTCTCTCTCGCTCGCTCCTTCCCTTCCACCCTAAATAAATGCCCCTGACGATAAACAGAAAATGCTGTCACCGACCAGCTGTGTACACTTGACCAAAACACAACCTTTATCTGGCCAGATAGACAGGAGGTGAGGGTGCAGATGAGAGTAGAGGGGAAAATGGGGAACAGAGACTGAATTCTGAGAACAAACTGGCAATCTTACATGACTTAGCTTTTTGGGAAAAGTAATCAAATGCTCATCAAACGCATGCTTCTGAAATGTTCCACTTTCTGGCTGCAACACATGAACTCAGCCATTATACTGCAGATACTGCTGAATTCTTTGTTACAGAAAACAAAACAGGTTAAACAAATGTTCTCCTTAATTGTCCTGAGGAACCAGATCAATAATTCTCTGCATCATATCTGGGCTCTGACCATGGCTTTAGTTAACTAAAACTCTCCTAAATCTAAAATCCAGTGTGCTTGGCAGTAGAGAACAGAGGTAGCCTGTGTTGGGAGAAGCCTAGCTGCTGGGCTGAGCTCCTGAGGTAATGACTGTTTAATGTTAACAAGCAAGTAAAGAGTGAGAAACCTAAACTAACACAACCCACAGAACTTACATGTGTGAGGTAGATCCATAAGTGCATACACATGCACGAGCCACCGCCTTGAGACAAACAACACAAGTATAGAAACACTGAGTACTGATGCAGGTAAACACACAGAGGGCAGTGGCTTCTTGTCTCTCTTTATGTGGTGAATATTAAGGAAATCTCAACATAGCAACATAAATTCTGGGATTATTATACACACCAAGAGATTCATAAAGAAGTCCAATATCTTAATGTATAGGCAAGAACAGAATCAATCTGATCCATGCACTGTAATAACAAAACAATGATGAAATATGAATTTTATGAAGGCCCAAATGTCATCCATCAATATAATGGCTGTCTTATTATATATAATATGACGGCAATGAATCAATATCTTCATCTTCCTTCATGGAGGTGTCTCTTTGGTACACATTAAAATCAATATTGAAATGAAACAACTAAATCTTTCTAATGTTCTCAAATTTAATTCAAATCTTAAATCATCCTCTCCCTTTTCATCTGCAGGAAAGGTCAAACGTAAGACACTTTCCACAGATACATTTTTCGAAAGATCAGTGGTTGAACCTGGTTTCTTGCCTTAAACAAAGTCTGGCAAACCGCCTATCTAGTGCAGCACAAGTCAAACGCTCATTTGCCTGAGAAATGTGTGCTTTGAATCAGCTTTGAATGTGTGTAAGCTATTGCTGCTGGAGCAGACGGCAGAATCGAGCGCTCACTGGTCTAACCGGGTTCATGTTCAAACAAAAACAAAGAGTAAATAGTGCTAAAGCCAACAAACACTTGTGCGGACATGCAAATACGCACATACAGTCAAGTGCACAAAGGACTTTCCCCAATGTGGCTCCCACATCATCAATGCCTCTGACCTTCTTTGCTCTGGTTCTCAAATACATGAGATCTGTCCTTTAAACCAATTTCTTTACATAAATACCTTTTTGTGAGCCGTTCTATGAAGTTGTAAATGGAATTTTGGCACCTCACTAAGAATGTTTAATATCAATGAGCAGCTGTTCAAATTAAAGTGGAATGTTTGCAGCTGAATCTTTTAGACATAATTCTTGTTTTCTTTCTTTGTAAATGTGTTTTATAGTGCAAACTAAACGGCTAGGAGATGAACTCATAAATCCTCAAACAACAGAACAGCACTAAATCTCTTGCAGGAGTCTATTGTGTGTGTGTGTGTGTGTGTGTGTGTGTGTGTGTGTGTGTGTGTGTGTGTGTGTGTGTGTGTGTGTGTGTGTGTGTGTGAGAGAGACAGAGAGAGAGACAGAGAGAGAGAGAGAGGGAGAGAGGGAGGAAGGGAGGGAGGGAGGGAGGGAGGGAGGGAGAGACGGAGAGAGGGAGGGAGAGAGAGACAGAGCGACAGAGAGAGAGGGAGGGAGGGAAAGAGAGAGAGACAAGAGGGATGCGCAATTTCATGCAAGTGCACTTCAATCTGCTTGCATCAATCTGTGTGTGTGTGTGCTTGCTTGCGCGTATGTGTGTGTGTGTGTGTGTGTGTGAGGTTCATTAGTCTATACATTCCGTATGTATTTAAGTAATTTTGTTTTTAAATGATGGTTGCAATAGTCTTCCAAAAGTGACAGGATGAGGGAGAGGGTGAACAAAAGAGAACAGAGGGTGGCTTGAGAGAAGGGATGCTCATCTAGAAACAGGATACCAATCTGTATCGGACAGAGGACAGGAACTAAAAGCAGCCAGGCTGAACTGGGTCTTGGAGTGGAAAAGAGGACAGCACAGGGTCCATTCAGAGAAGACAGTGAGACAGTGGGCTAGTTCATGATGTCGGCCGGCTCTGTAACAGAGGCCAGGCCATGAGAGGGCCGCACAGAAAAGCGGCTGTTCTATAAGATGCCTTTTTTTCATGGCGCTGTATGAGGTCTGTCTATGGCAGAGAGCACTGAGGGTGCTCAGTCAAGTGAGCAACACAATGACAGATTTAGACAGAAGACTGTCGACGAAAATCTGGAGATGAGTGCATTCCAAGTTGGTTTCCAGTGTGTATTGTCCTTTTAGCAATCACCATTGCACGACAGTGCCTGCGGACCCAGTGTGCATTTGGGTAAAACTTATCGGTCTATGCAATGTCACAACATGCAGGGCAGAGCAAACTGCATCTGACATCTTTACTTCCATTGTTATAATATATTGAATGTTCATTAAAAACATGTAGCATACATTGTAATCCTCAGAGCCAGCAACACAGTGAAGGAGGAATGACGCAACACAAAGGCCTCATTGACAAACAACCAGTGCATATACACATATGCACACACGTATTTACGCAAACACACATTTGAGTATGTCTTACACGCACACAAACCAATGCAAGTGCACACACTCACTAAATATTCCTGCTATCTCCTATGTAAACTTTATGAATCCCACAGTTATACAGTCACTCTCAATGAACTCTCGTCTCATTAATTACCCTCAGTTTTTCCAAAGTATGCTTTCTGGGCCCCACTTACCTCATGCATACACATTCACCACTTAGCACAACACTACAGGGTCCTTCTCTTCACAGGCAAACTTTTTGGCATCTTTGATTCACTGAAACATTCAGCGACCTTGTTTATCCTAAATAGAAGCTTTATATGCAGTAGTTTGGGAGAAACCATTCCATGCAAGGGGACTACAGGGATGCACCAATTGTGCAAATGTATACAAAACTAAGAATGATTCTGCTGTTCTCTATTGAAGATTAGCTTAGTCATGGATCATTTTGAAAACCTTTCCCTCGACTGAGCAATATGTATATGTATCGATGACTGTAGTGTTCAGTTGCTTTGATTTACTACTGGGAATATGGTATTCCTCTCAGCTCAGCCTGAAGCACTTACGCAGGACACAGCTGCATTTGAATGTGGTGTGAATGTGGGGTTGACATGAAAGCATGGCTATATATAATGTATAGTCAAGAGAAACCATAGCTTACCTTTCAGCGGGTTGCTATAAGTGGCCTGCATCATTACATATCAGTAGTAAACACAAATTCTGATCTGCTTAATCTTAAGACAAACTTGACGATTACCGTGAGGAAACATTATCACCGTTTCACACTACGTCAGCAGAAATTTGGAAGAAGCTAAACTTGCAAACCCAAGTGGCAACAGCATACGTTTACATTAACATTAATAGCATACAGTATGCTTAGCCATTTAGCTGTAACTCACTTTTTCAATTTCTGTTTAAGACCCATCAAGTTCATGATTTTAAGGGTGAACTTATGACAGCCGTAGATAACAGATAGCAGATGTGACAGCCTCTGCTCCACATTAGTAGAGGTGTCAAGTATATTACCAGATGACTAGAAGTAGGAGATGGTAAATCTGAGACATCTGGGCCTTACAGCACAGGTACCTCGCATTTCATCAGAACACAGTGTAGCAATCTCATATCTCAAGCTATACCATTGCCTCAAACAACAACCTGCCTAGCGATTTAGATCAGTGGATAGTTTGTGTTGATAGGAATTTAGAAGAGCTTTTTTTGAATTATTCAACTACTAATAACTTCTGGCAATTTCCATAATTCTTTACCGGTCCTTTGTGGGTCTATGAACCACATCTGTCATCATTCAACACATCTGTGCAATATAAATCATTGAAATAGATAATACTACAATCACTTCAAGTTTATCCTTTGTGTTTGTATATAAAGTCGTGCATGAACTGGAACAGTCTTATTCAGACACATTTCATTTTAAAAACCTTTTAACACAACAGACTGAAGTGGACATTACTACCAGATGCTGAACTCATTATCGGCACACAAGGGCCCCCATGGAACTAAACTATTCCATAAGGAGAAGAGTCATTAAAGTTAGTGGTTGAGGTCACACAATGGACTGGTGCGCAGCAGTGCACAGAGGTCAGAGAGGTGTAGTACAGCCACTTTGTGATGATCCAATAGCAGCTAGCCAGTGTGGAGCAATGGAAACTCTGTCAGTTACCTATAAAAAGACACTATTATTCCTGAAATACAACTGTAGCTGTTTTACGGACTCTCTCTTTGATTATGTGCAAAAAAGCAGCTTCAATTGCAGACCGTGTGCTTTTGAGTTTAGATCAAGCCATATCGTTTGATGTACTGCTATTACTCAAAGATCTCTTGATGTTGTAGCTTCTAAGGTGGGATTTGGCTTCAGTATAAGCAACACAGCTCCATAATTCCTGCATCTCACAATATCCAAATGTGTATGATTGGAATTTTGGTTTTCTCCTCTAATGGAGGTAAAAAAAGGTAGAAACCACCGCATTTCTGAAATGTTTATTACGCCATGCACTGCCTCAAACACGTTTCCTTTAGAAAGCTCCAGTAAGGCCTGACTAACCAAAACTTGAGATTCACAAAGATAGGATTTCCCCAAGGGCTGCTGGATCAGATTGCGTCGGATTAGTTGGGTGTACCTAATAAAACGCCTATTGAGTGCATGCTTCATGTTCTATATTATCTGTAATTGTCCTTTCTCAGGCAATCATCTGTCATCTGTATCTAATCTCGTCAAACATACAATTACTACTGCAGCTCCACATTTTCCATCACTCAGGCATCATTTCACAGTTAAACCAAAACAATGTGTGACACAAACGTTGGCTAGGAAATGAAAATCTCATATGGAACTTGGCGAAACAATCTCACTCCCTACTCTGATATCTAGGAACAGTTTGATTACGGCAATTGCCGTTCTAATGACGAGACTTGAAAACGGCTGGCTATCTTCCAAACACGCAGGATGTGTGTAAGAACTGGTTTATCCTATTCATAATGACGACGTAATACAACAATAGACACGTGCGTCATAATATCGTGCATCGCTTCTGACTAAGATAAACACCGGTTTCCATGTCAAATTTACAAAACAGATCTCCATGCTGACTTAGTCATTACACAGGCGAAAGGCAAGAGTCTAGTTAATGTATTTTTCCATGTCTCTACTTATTTGTGTTATTGCCATTCAAAAGTCTAATAATATAATAACTGGTTAGCTCATTGGAGCAATTATTGTGTTGAAAAACACTTTAGTGTAACTATATCATCTTCCTAGGCTCCACAATGTGAACAGGCTTCCACATGCTGGCTCGAAGGCAGCGTCTATTTTGTCTTTACAGATTCAGGCGTGTCCAGACAGACAGACCCAACACCGGAGCTGCTGACAGGTCCACTGGGATTAATATACACACCAACATGCAGAGACAGTGTCCTGACAGCTGTCAACCCACATGTGACATAGCTCTAGTTATTTTTGAAAACCGTGAACAAACTATTATGCTATGGCTGGAGTGAGGAGTCGTGTGAGTATGTTGTGTGTAGCTCAAGAATGATCAAAACAAAAACACTTATGGAGAGACGATCTGGGGCATTTGGTGAACTGGTCCAACCATCGTGTCAACTGGGTTTAGACACTGAAACCTAATTTTCCCCTTCTCTTTCCGTCTCTTTATATGTGCTGCCAGTCTCCCTCGCCCCCTCCATGTCCTCCATTTACATTATGACATTTACAACTTCTGTGCTGCTGTGTGAAATGACCTCATCCTAGCCGACAGCCTGCTTGCTGTCAGATTCCTCATTGTGGAAGACTGGAAAGAATTCACACTCCACGCACTCTCACACACACACACTCGGTGAATGGGATGGCGGGAAGAAGTAGTACTGGCATACATGAATGCACAGATGAGCGCGCGCAAACAGGCTAAAGAAAGACACGCATGCATACGAAAATAGGCACACCCAAGTGGTCACACAGACTTCTCCCATCTGGGCGACTATGATCTGATTCAAAACAGAGGATAGTGGTTTCTAGTATATGGAAAAACAAGAGATACATTTTTTTCCAAACTAGCTTCTGTTCATTGCCTTCTCTTCCTCTACTCCGTAATCTGTCCAGTTCCCCCTCATCATGGGTTCAATGACATTTTGTCTTATTTTCCAAAAAATGGCCATTGCAGATTAAAAATTCCAGAGGGACAGAATATGGTTTGGATTGCCTAATTCTGTCCAGGAAACAGCCAAGACGAAGCCGCCCCACCTCTTATATGACGAGTCCAAAATGGGAACATATTAAGCAAAGGCCATTTGTCTAGTTTTAGTTACTGATTGCACAAAAAAAGTTAATAACCCCCATACTCTGCATCTTTGGAATGTTATAATATCAATTGGTGCTCCATTTTGCTAAATTGGTGCCCCAATTATCTTAAAAGCCTTAAGCTCTTTTAACTGTTCTTGAACGTCACCCATATCATAACTCCAATTTTCAATTCTGCTCCTGTGCGCCTCGATAAACTCTTGACTCAAAACAAAAAACACATTAACGCAGTGTTTTCGTGTCCGCTGACAGTTTCAAAGTTTATGTGTTGAAAAAAGAAATGGAAGACACATAGAAGGAGGTCAAAGACAGGGAGAGAAAGAGGGCACGACAGAGAAGGAGAGAAAGAGAGCGAGTACAGAAGGAGAGAAGTGGAATAGGAGACTAAATCTGAATGACACCAAAAAGAACGAGAGGTTAGAAAAGTGGGGCAGACATGAGAGAGGAAGAAAACAGTGGACATTGGAAATGCAGATACTTTAGAGTTGAAGAGCAAGTGGATCAGTGTGAATTCAAACAAAACTTGAGAAACTTGGCAAATCTTCTTTCACCAGAAGAGCTAAAGGCAGGACAACTTTCAACATGTAACGGAATCTAAAACGTTACTGATGTGAAACAGCAAAGCACAAAACTGATTGAGCAACCGCAAGCTCAAACAAAATAATTCTTAATTGATCAACCATATTTTCTGTACGACGTCAGTATGAAAATGGAAGCGTGATTGGCTCAACCCTTTGTTGAAAGTTGAGGTCGGCCAACTAGTGGTCTAGACATGCAGTGAAAACAGTCTCGGCCATTTGGAAAACACATAGTTAGCCTAAGTCAAGATGTCCACACTAAGCACCTACTGCTAAGATAAACAGAGCTACAAAGGCACAGGCAGAAGGCAGAAGACAGAAAACAGCTGGATAAAAAATAAGAAAGCACACAGTCAGAAAAGCAGGACATACTAGAATAGTACATGAGAATGGAGGAAGAAATCCAAATCACTGTATAAACAATGACATAAGGAGAAAACAATAACAGGAAAATAATGTCTCGGAACATCGCAGAAAGAACAAAAACCTAGCAGAGATATTGTGTAGAGATCAAAAGGTAGTTGAAAAACCAAGAGGAGACAAAGAAAAGTGGGGAGATGCCAAAGCACACTCCAGTGAACTTTATCAGACTGAGACAACAAAGCAGAGAGCTCTATGTGCTTGGAGAAGGTCCAAATCTGAACAGAACACAGCGAAACAGGTGGTTTCACCTAATCGCGCTCGCATATGCGTGTGTGTGTGTGTGGATCCAGTCTTGCTCAGTTCACCGTTTAAATAATGGAGCATAACAGGAGAATAGAACGGTTTTGTCTGCAAACTGGAGTCTCTCGTTCTTTCTTTTATCCAAAGTTTCTCCCCTTAGCATTCCGCTCACTTCATTTCACTGTAAACTAGTACGCTGGAATTTACCTTTACTTTATGTCGGGAAGAGAAAAGTGCACGTACAAGTCTCTCCCCCTTGAGATGATTCTGGTGATTTATTGTCTCACCTTAATCCCCGTCAGTTGTAAAGTGTTGCCTGTGCACCAATTCCACACTTTAAACTTGGAGTGTAAAGCGGCTCCAGAGTTCCAGCTTTCCTCCTTTTTCATTTTTATGAAGACATTTGGTTCACATAAATCAGCTTAAAAAAAAAAAACGCGCTACAAACAGCTGATAATTGTACACAGGTACAGTCTTAACTACACTGATGAGCTCATGCTACAAACATTTATTGGTTTTACACTTGAAGGCTGGATGTTAATGTAGTGAAATAAATCCATAGGTGTAATGGCTGATTAAGACTACTACATAAACGTGCAGCAGTCGTATTCTAAGCTATAAAGTTTTTTAAAAGATGCCGGCTGAAGTCCTGGTGTCTTCCCACAGTCACACGGCCGCATTGATAACACAGATAAGTGAGTGCCAATGTAACTTTGATGTGTTGGCGTATAGACAACACACGCATTTATGAGCCACCATCAAGTGGCAATATCTGGAGGCCCTACAACAATATAACCACTTCCACGAGCGGCCACGGCTTTGTTCTTAGGATTAATGTAGGGCAAGTGAACCTTAATGACTTTAAGACATGATCAACCTGTTTTACTTTGTGTTTGCGCAACTCATCTGTCTCATAATTACTTGGAACATACCAAGTGCTGGCAGTATCTGTGGTGTGGTGGTACAGAGGACGGCTGTGTATATCCACACACACACACCTTTATCCCGAAGCGCCTGACTTCCATGTTGTAACATTGGTGATGGCTGTAGTTTAGCTATCGGTTAGTGCAGCACAACAAGAAAGAGGAAATCAGGGGGGTGGATAAATTAAGCAAAAAAAAATACAAAAGAAGTTAATGGATTATGAGGCTTTAGCAGCCCCTGGTTAAATAAGACAAACAAATACAGAATGTGATGTCTGTCTGTACGGTATCAGATCTACAAACCATGCAGGTGCTGCTGAACATCAAAGCTACTGCAGATACACATATGTGCGCACACACAAGGTGTAATGTCTATACCAGATATACTTTGCTCTTCTATATTATACTGTAGGTGACCAATACAGTAAGCTGATACCATCATACAGCACGTCGTTCACCCCAGGCACTCCTACAAGTCCATTACATATGTTAGTCCATTGGAGACAGATTTCTGGTGACAGATGCTGTCCCGAGTCCTGACAACATTTTATTTGGGAGGTTTTATACAGGTGTTTCCTGTGAGCTGACCTCTTGACTACAACCCAGAAACCATAATGCAAGTATCTTTAAACTAAGTTAACTCTAAAAGGAATGAGAAAAGCGTTCAGACCGACTCATTCAGCCATCCAGCTGTACAGAGTTTGTTTGTATTAGCACAAGTTCAGCGGCCTCTGAGCAAGCAATGAGGTACGTTAACCTTTCAGACGAGCCACAAAACGAATAAGGGCATCATCTTCACACAACAACGCTGATGTTCGTTTACGCCCACACCTGCTGATGATTATGACAGCCAATCAGACCTCTTTGAAGCACGCCCAATTCAAGGAGTCTTTAATCATTGTGTGTTTTTAGATCAATGTTTTCAGTAAAAAGAGTGCAGAAAATAAGCAAATTTTCCCATTCTATTCATTCTAGACCTTTGAATGACACTTGAACGTATAATCTAAATGGTACATATGATATGATTTCTAACTAAGTAAGGACACATGTTCTGTTAAGTGATATAGATAGCGGCACGTCAGACACTGATGGCGGTCTCTGTGCTGGAGAGCGCAGGTGTGTAATGTAGCACGGGTAACATGGCAAAGAAATGAAAAGAGTGTCATGGGATACAGCTCATCTTCAGAGGGAGAGAGAGAGAGAGAGAGAGAGAGAGAGAGAGAGAGAGAGAGAGAGAGAGTGAGAGAGAGAGAGAGAGAGAGCACTGAAAGAGGAGACGGAGTATAATGCAACGCTCTCCAGCAGACAGTTGGACCTCATTCATGGCAAACATCTATACTGTATGTGTGTGACACAGAGAGAGGGAACTGAAAGGAATACTCTCTGTACTGCACCGTCGCTCTCTGTATACTTCACCCCTCTCTCACTGCTGTGTGTGCAGTGATGAATGTATGCGTCTGTCTCAGCTCCTATTAATAGGAGGTAGCAGGGCTGGAGGTGTCTAAGCTAGGGATGATGTCTTTCACTCTTCTTTCTTTTTCGCACTCTCTCTCTCTCTCTCCCTTTCTCTCTCTCTCACTCATTCCCGCACACACTCACACAGGTCTTGATTTTGGGCAGACTTGGCCCGAGAGGCCAGATGTAGCACAAGTGGAAAATCGGTGGTAGTGGAGGGGGGAAGGGGACAAAGGATAAAGATAAAGTCAGCAGCAGACCTTCAAGAGCAGACCTTCAAACATCATGTTGGCAGATTTACTACCCATATGATAAAGCAAAGCAAGCCAGCAGAACATCTCAGCATGGTGCGGAGAAAGACACACAAGCACACACACACACACAAAGGCTGACACACTCAATTGTGTTAACCCTGGCGACAATTAACTGCAACAGGAGATCAATCAAGATCAAAAATGACATTGATTCCATTAAGGAAAGAGGCTCGTCAGAACTGGTCCATACACACACACACACTCACTGCTCTACATTTGTGTTCATATTCTTACCTCGTGAGTTGGTCGCCAGGTCGGCTACTTTCTGAAAGGCATCCAAGAAGGCAGCAACAGCCACTACAGTCGCCCTAGAAACAAAAAGATTGACGTTTAGTACGTATACATTGTCTTAGTACCTTTATAAGTTGTACTTTAACAAAAGAAATCCCAATGCAATAAAGATTGCTGATAAGTATCTCAAACTGAAGATAAGACAAATAAAATGATGTACACACAAAAAACACACACATTTTTAAAATAGAATTACTGTTTTCCTTGAATAAAAGCAATTCTAACAAATGCCAAAAGAAATAACGCAGACAACTGATTTTATCTACTGTTCTCTATCTACTCACTTGTTGTGAGTGTGTGATCTGATTAACTCATCAGACGCCACCTTGTGTGCCTCCATACTGAGTGCCTGTCTAGCTGCTTGACTTTATAGTTACTTGAATAGCTGGGAAGCAGGTTACCTTACTGACTGGTAACACAGAAGAAAGACCGCTGGCATGTGTGTGTCTGAGTGCGTGATATTTGATCAAATCAAACGAAAACAAAAAAGGGCGTTCGTCGAAGTACAATGTCCGGAGATTTTCCAACACAAACTCGGTAACAAAAGCTTGTTTGAGCAATCCCAGACTGCCTAAATTTGTGAACACTTGTTACCTTCCATAGGCAGAAAGAATTCCTTTTTAACACAGTGTGGGAAATTCCATAAGTACTTTAGAGGTAGGCAGCTTTCTTAGCCAAGCAACACAATGGCTCAATAGAGGAGGATAGTGTGCTCAGGCACATACCATGTACTCAGGACGTTGAGGGTTCAAGTCTGACACATAACATAAGCTGTCACCATTTTTTGTCTGGTCTGTCACTGTTCTCCGTAACTAATAAGTCAATGAATCACTTAAAAAAACATTTAAAAGATTAAAATCTCCTAAAAAAGAACAGCTGTTCCTCCAGGTGGGATCACACTGACAGAAAGCATTCAGATTGGATGATGTCCAAAGATTATACTGATAATATTAATCTCTGGCATCTTTTTGTTGCCGTCTAGCAGGTCACATGTACTTTCGTTTCCACAGAAGACTGTGGTATCGTGGGCAACACATGTGATTTTTAAGTATATAATCTCAATTTCACATACCTTTTGGGACCAACCCAAGAAGACATGTTGTATACTTCTTTGAGATATACTAGTATAAATATAGAGACTTTGCACAGCATTTAGAAGTGCTGCTTGTAGAAATACCTGAAACTCAAGGTCTATGGATTTCTAAAATTTTATCTTACATTTAATAATTGGTTTCAATGCCAATATTAAAAATGTTTTGTAATGCAGGGTTAAAGATGGAATGTCACCTTGCAATGCTTGGGGAAACACTGTCTGTTTGGGTTTGCAATAGTTCAAATAGTTTGATTATTGAGAGAGGAAACTGATCAGATGTGAAACTGCACAACCCTCAGGCTGAAACGTACATGCTTAGACACACTGTTAGTCTTACAGCAGTCAGACAGGGAGAGAACAATCACTCCTTTATCACTCATGTAAAGTAATATGGGCTAATAAGTACAATGTTGTTGCAGATCTGTCCCGAAGACACGAGGGTGTGTAGTGCAAGTGGAAAAAGAAACACAAACACACACAGACAGACAGACAGATTCCTTTCTATTTAAAGCCCAATGTGAGCACCAGTGCAACCCTTACTGATATCCACCTCCACTAATTTGTACACATTGGTTTGCATTTACACAGACCTGTATCAAAGTCTGGTTTAGTCATGTTGAACTTTTAATCCAAAATGGGTTTGGGTGGTAAATGGTTTGTACCAAAGCTTGCTCTCAATATCAGTGGCTTCAGACGCAAAAAGCACAAGAACACCATATTAACACTTCACCATTACTGGCTATGTGATCTACTGCAATGTATTCTACGCCTTCACAGGAAGTATGTTGAACCCATTATTCCACTTCATCCTTTGGTTACAGTCAATTACTTCTTTCTACTTCTATTAGAAAATATAAAGTTTTATGGATTGCAAAGGTAAACCCATTTATTTTATTAACAGACCCAGTATACTCAGGTGACTCTCAAATGTGCTGATCTGCTGCCGCAAACCAAAAGAAAAGAGCTGAAATGAAAACCTAAAGGACATTTGTTGCTACAAGTCCATAGATCAGTGGGCTGCTGCAAAAACGACACAACTGCTGGCCTTAAAATCTGCAAATGTCCCTGTTCTCAAGTCACCACAAATGACTTTAACATACAGCATATTCCACCAGGCCTTGGCCAAGCCAATCTAAACTCCCTGTAGAGCAACTCCCTACACAGCAAAGCGCTCCTTCTGACAATGATACATTCAGCGCCCCCAACTATTCTTAGTTCAACAGAAATGGAATGTGACTGTAGTAAATCTAAATCATGGAAAACAGTTGTGTTTGACTCCACTTCTTTCCGAAACAAGATAACCTAACATGTACCCCACAAAGTTCACCAATAAAGAGCTTAATTTATGTCAATCAGTGTGCCTGTCTGTCTGTCTATCTGTCCATCTCCAGTGGTTCTAACTTTAGTTTACTGCCATTAAGTTCACAGGCTGAATTTGAAGTAGTTGGTTTCTGCTGAAAATGAACTTAAATAAACCAGGAAAGGCCCATTTGCAACTCAGCTGCAGCAACCATGACCAAGAAAACACTGACAAGTTAAAAGGGGATCGTGATTAGAAATCAGTATGTCTTTATTCCACCCAACTGAGCTTCTTCAAAGCCTATTTGCACAAGGGTGAGAGGGAAGGAGCGAGGGGGGGGAGAGAGATGGTTACTCAAAGCCAGTATGGGCAGCAGACAAACACCATATTTGGACCAAAAAAATGACAGAACAGGCTGAGGACTGTAATTAGTTGATTTCCTAGTTGCTTTGTGCGAGGGGAGCAGAGGGGAGCAGAGGGGAGCAGAGGGGCTAAATTATAGAGTAGGCTGCCTTAGGACGTCATTACACACAGAGACATATGCCGCTACTACTGGTGGCTAACCAGTTATCCAGGCCAGGGAGGGAAGGGACGGTGGGTGTGTGAGTGTTTTACCCTGTGTGTGTGTGTTTGTGCTTGCCCCCCCACTCTCTATTGCCCAGTGCCGCCAAAAAGATTACAGAGGTGCTTGGGTGGGGACTGAGGGGCTCTGCTCTGGTGGAAAGGTCAAATTTGGCCAGAATTGCAGTGGCTGGAGACAGGCTTTACACAAGACAGAAAAAGCCTTATTTGTAGGTCACTTATAGAGAGCAGGGCCCAGATAACACACTCTTTAATAATGTTCCATCAGTAAAGGACTCGTTACAGCCAGCCATATGTTACAACCATTGGAGCCTGGAGCAGGATGTAGACCTGGCATCATAAGGCAAAGAGATGATGTACTGTAGCCATCCATCTATTAAAATGTGTAATGTAACTGACCCTACAAAAGAGAAACTCATCTTATCTATGAGCATCAGTGGACTAATCTTCAATTCAACCTTGACTCCTGGAATAAAGTGGTGTAATGCTCAACCTATCTGGGCAGTGCACAGCATTCAGCAGTACAATCTCAATCGCGTACAATATACTTTGTTTGGATAAAATATTAAAATGCGGATGTGTTATGATGCTATTCAACTTTCAGCACGTAATACAATCTAATGTGACGTATTGAGTTGATGCAATGCATTTGTAATACAACGACTGGGCAAAGGTCATTTATTGTTCTGAATACACATCCTAGTAACAAGGCAGTCTTCCTCTCTTCAATGTGTACCCAGTTCAATGGACAAACATGCTCTGTTGACGGATAATGAGTCATTTATCTGGGTACAAACACATAAAACCGGAATAATACCTGGATTGTAAGTAGTTGACGCAAGTTCACTTGCTCGGCTCACATTTGAGTCATACACTGTTCTTTCCCTCTGATCCTTTTTTTGTTGGCTGAGAGTGTCACCAGAGTGGCAGGTATACTGTACTGTGACCTCACCATTGCCCCAAAGTCTGAACACACAGACACCCTACTGTCAAACAGCCAGTCATTAGCAAGAAGAGTACAAGTACTTGCGAATTATAGCATTGCGGGGTCACATATTTACCCCCTGAATGACGGAGACACTTGAATAACATCTCACAACTAATCAGGGCTAATGCGGAGAAAATGGATGAATGACACCCTGAGTGGTCCCTTGAAACTATTGTTAAGAGAATGAGCCTTTATACGGCTGTCAGTATTAGTCTATCTGTGGGCTTATGGAAACGCCAGCAGCCAGGGAAGTGCCATGCGTTGTTAAGTTAAGAATAATTTAGACCAGTGAGCATGCATATTTACATTTTGGCAGAACAATGACATTTTACGGCAGATGTCATTATCAGTTTGTTTCCTGACACGTGGCAACTTAAAACCAACAGTGAGACGTGGCTGGAATTGGCAACCATTGTTAGCAGACTTGAAATAATTATGGAGGAGGTGTGTAAACTTACAGCAGTGGCAAGACAAACCCTTTAGAGGAGAAAATTAAATCAGCCTTTTATGTAAACTGTCATTGCTAGTTGCACTGTGGACACGTGGCTTCTTTTAATTTCTTTGGAAGGGGATTGACACTGACAACCATTGTGAAAGCTCAACTGGAGTACTAGATCATATTACCAAAGGAGCATTTAATGTTGGATGTCATAGATATTACACAATAGCTTTCTGGGCGTAGCTAGGAATGCTTGTATTGTGTGGTTTGGAGTATAAACGTTATGTGGACCTGTGTCTAAATGAACTACAGTAACACGATCAAAAGTGACTATTTCATGTAGTTGGTGGAGATAGAAAATTTGATTCCACATGAAAACAATGATTTTCTGTTTCTGTCAAACAAACAAAGAAATGGAGACTGCCTGTATGTGAACACAAACTCTCACCTGAGTTGTGACTGTAGCTTGCCAGCCTTGGTGATGAAATCTTCCCAAATAGGGTAGCTGCTCTGTGGGAACAAACACAAGCACGGATGTCTCATTATTCACAACAGATTTCAGTATTCCCACAGCTACACAAGAGTTCAACAGTCCAACTACTTTAAGACCAACATCGCCTGACTAAACAGAACTCAACTTTCCCATCCCATGTACTTTAGTTATGTCACCAACACACGCTCAACATCATATTTTTCCCCCAACAGGCCTTTAGTTATGTTTTTTTAAACTATGTTCACCTGGTTTGAATGGTACTGGTAAGGAAGAGGTTCAATACCATGCATCGAATCAAACATTTTACCTTTAAATATTTTATCTTGAGTTTCATTTCATACCATTGCTGTTCTGCGAGTGCAAAATAGGTCACAGACCTCTTTCAGAAAGATCCCAACACAACAAGAGTACTAATATAAGATTTGATAATGAGCTTGGATCCCAAAGGGGAACCTTGATTTATCCAAATTAGGTCCTGGGATGAAAATAGTTAAAGAGCAGTTCATCTAAAACTATCACAGAGAACCAGCAGCACTAAGACACGAATATACAAGGAGAGTGATTATGTAGACATGCTGGAAAATGTGATAAATGCTGGCATGAACAAATGTTTGTCACTTATGTGCTACTAGAACCGGTGGCCTGAGGAATGTCATCAAATGATGTTAAACATAACACCCAACCACCAATTTGACTCAGACTCTGACCAGACCTCTGTCTCTCTTCCACGCTACTTGTCTCCTACTCCCTCGTTAGATCTCTTTTGCCCCTTTCAAGCTCAACATCCTTCTCTTTCATCCCTCTCTCACTCCCCAACCTCTCCCTGTGAAAAGGAACACCAACAGGTCTGTAGCTACAGCTTGCTTCTACAGTTCAACCCTTCAGCCCCACTGCAAATGATGATTGTTCCTCCATTGGGTGTTTCCTCCTTGTTGCTGTTGTTGTTGTGTTATGGCTAAAGCAGGTCACATCCGCATGGAAACTATAAAGGACAAAGCGAGCTATTTGCTTATTCTTCCAACACACAGCCAGGCAAAGAGGGAGCCATGAAAATATCTAGTCAAATGAGCAATGGGAGGTTGGGAAGGGTTGAATGACTACAGAATATGCACAACACACTTTCTGCCCCTTGATAGAGCTGGTGGCTGGGCATCTGACCTAAACATGTCAAAGCTTTCAGACCCTGCAGGTCATTTTCCACCCTGACCCTGACAGCTACATTCTCTGCATTCCATCAGGCAATCCAGCAGCTGGGAAATCTGCTAATTGTCTCATCAGCCAAGCTGTGACAAAAATAACATCAAAATAAGATGCCCTAGTTTTGGGAGTGATGACTGTCCTAATTAGGCAACATCTGCTGAATCCACTTATGAGATGGATTCAAATGGGAGAAACATTTTGATTTCACAACGAATACTTGACGTAATCTAGAATGATCACAAATACAGCACCAGATACCTTGAACGCCACCAGGAGATCAAATCCAGGTGTGTTGTGCAGTTTCTACGCTTCTTAAAAGTTAATATGTAGTGAATGCTTGTGTTTTCATTTAATGTGATTGTGACCCTGAGGTGAGTACATATATAAAAAAGTTAACCCAACTCTGCCGGTGATGCGAAACAAATGAAACAACACTAGCAAACAAATATTTGGAAAAACTAATCAGCTGGTTTAGTTGCACATGTTACATATTTCACTGCAAATTCTGGCTTACCTTCATATCTCCGATAACAGTTTGGAAGAGTCCTCCAAGCGCGCTGCATTCCTTTTCGATAACAGCCTCCATTTTCAGGACCAACTCCGATGGTCAGTCCCGACTCTCAAGGAGCCGCTTTCAGCTCGCCACCTCCGCTCTCCAGGGAAAACCAAAAAGCCAAAAAAATCTAAGAAAAAAACAGAACTATGTCGAATATACAAGTTTCAGCTTTTCTCAATGCGGCGAGTGGTAACTTTTGCCCGAGATAAGCGTGCAAACAAGCCCAGTTCGGTTCCACTCCGGCACACCGTTCACTTCAAATCACAGGGAGCTGTTGTTCGGACGAAAGAGTAATTTAAACCCCCCTCTCCTCTCCACACCGCTCCGGTCATACCCATGACTCCACCTACGAAATGTTCAATTACAATTTGATAGTCAAAACTAGCAATAATCCACGACGTTGATCGAGAAACATTAGCCGTATCCTGACAGGTAACGAAGCTAAAATTCCGACACGACCGCTTTCTCTGCCTCATATACGGTGACTGAGAAGGAAATAAGCCGAGGGGCATGAGTCAAACCCGCCTAAATAAAAACACCACATCCGGTTATTTTCACCACAAAATAAAATAAGCTGGTTTATTTCAAAGTGTGTTTTTTAACCGTTTCATATTTGTTCTACTCTGCGTGGCTACAATTAATAACATTTCGATGTACTTTACGAGCAACAAGCTATTTATTTTATATTTAATCAAACATATTGATATAGCAATACATAAATAAACGTTTTTTTCACACCAATGTTCTTGAAACAGCTCCGGGAGTTCCAATAATAATATTCAAACTGATATAAATTTGTAGAAATGTAACTTTTTCTGGAAGGGGGGGTTGTATTTTATTTCGAAATAATTTGATAATTTCCGGTATGATTATTTCACACTTGGTAGAGGCAGAGGTGAGTTGCGAGAACGTCTACGGAGCATTTTGTCAGGTTTGGCTAGTTATAATCGACACGAACGGTGCTAGTTTAAATTAACCTCAATTAAAACTGTTTCTTTTGTTTGTAAGCGCACAAAAAAATAGAAATTCTCCATTGTGTCCTTTTGTGTGACTTGATTGCTTTATGTGCATGACACAAAACATTGCATTGTGAAGCAAAAACAATATTTTTGTAGATGCTAATGTTTTCCTTTTTCATTTCAAGCAAACATTAAATGGAAAATATATGCAAAACTGTTGAGCGTTAGTAGCTAATTGTTGCCATCTAGTGGCTGAAACCAGAAAAGCAAAATACCTGCAGATACTTGGAGTGAAACATGACGTGAGGTTGGCAACTCATGATGACTTATCGAATTCTCTTAATACTTTGATAAAATCACTTCTATGTGTTATGCTCATGGCTAATAATGTCACTCTACAAGTTCACTCGTGTTACAGACACGTCAAAACAAACGTATCTCTCAAGGTTGTCATTGCTCAGGTTTAAGTAAAATATTTCACATGATCAACTATGCAGCATTACAAAACCGATAAGGTTGAAGAAATACACACCACAGTACATACCTGCTTAGCAAATGATTCCTGTGGTGGCACGTGTTGTTTCCTACTGAGCGCAATTTGTTATATCCTGGCAAACAACGTTTGTCACAACCACGACGAGAGTAGATCAAGTACGTTAAAATGTGTTGCTACCACCAACATAAATAAACGGCCGTGACGCAATCAAATTACCCTGTGGTGGCGACAAACTAATCATGTGATGTCATCTAAAAACCGTTACAACTGCCGTGTAATCTAAACCAACAGTTTACAACGATAACACATTACTAAATTGTACATCTTCGACTATGAAATAACAATAACCCATTTCTTCTCTGGCTTTAATGCATATTGATACATAAATACATAAATAACAACATTTACTTTCTCAACGCTAGTCACATACCACATATTGGGAGTCCCACAACATTGAAAGAAGCCTACTGTAATATGTATAAAATAATAAAATAAAATGTAAAAATTTAACGTTTTTTCTTTCTTTTGTTTAATTATTTTTTTTTTTTAATCGAAGACAGCATTTGACATGAAAATGAGCATATAGTTATGAAATGTAACAGAGGTGAGCAGCGAGAACGAGCATGAAGCACTGCGTCCATGAGTTGGGGTATGATGCAAACTGTGCTATTTTTTGTTGAGCGTTAGTAGATAACTGTTGACATCTAGTGGCTAAAATCAGAAACACATAATAACTGCAGATCACATGAGCGTAACGTGAAGCAGGTAGGTCAACATGGAGTTCTCCTAATGTCAGGTGTTGATAACCAGCTTTATCTACTAAACTACTCTAGTATACCTTGATTAACATAACTTGCTGTTGTCAGGTACGGCAATCAGTTTTATTGTACAAAGTGCATAACAGTCCAGCCTTTACGCGGTAAACAGTAGACTATAACACTGGGTAACTCTCCAGTCTGTTATAAGAGCATTACAGACAGAGATGGTGAAAATTAGAAAAATGTTGTTTGATTTGAATCCCAGCTACAGTTTTTAGTGTATTACGTGCCTATTCACTTGGACATACAGGTTTGTTTGCTTTCAACATCAAGACACGCAGGTTCAAGGTGGACGTTGGACTGTGACAAGGGTGTGTCTTTTCCCTCCCCCGCTATTATGTTTATAAAACCACATCCAGGTGGAGCCATGATGCCATACCTTGTTTTTATGAAGACAGTGATTTCTGTTTGGCGCAATTCGGGTGTGGTGCAATGAAGGTGTGGGTTCATCATATGAACTGACAATTTGGTTGTTAAACCATGCAGGAAGAATGTGGTGAACACAAATCTGAACACTATCTTAAAGATGAAACTATCTCATACAGAATACAGAATAAGGCGTAATGTTTTCATCCTCAAAACATTTATTTCTGTAGTCCTAAAATGCAAGTGTTAACAAAAGCAGGTGTCAAAAACATAATCAAAACATTTCTTTCCACAGCAATTTCAAAAGATCAATAACACGACTTCATATATTAATGCAAGTATCATAAGTAACCTTAATTTCAGCAATCATTCACATGTAGAACATAAAACCGTTAATGATTTGGGCACAGTTCTGATTCATCAACATGGATAATAAGGGTCAAACAGTAAGTAGTTGAATTATCCATCAATAAATACAGATCGATGTTTGAAATAAACGTATAAGTATAAAGCCATTGTGAATTATAGTAGTGGAGGAGCATTGCCCACATATTACATTAGGGCAGAGTACGGGGAAGTTTGTAGACTTTCACACTGGGCACAATTTAACACAAATGTAACTGATACCATCAATCATGGCTGCATTCCATCTTTAGTGTTGTGCATTCTGGCTCATCCATTGATGTACCCAAATTCAGATAGTTCTGAATGTGATAAGGCACAGCTTTGAATGTTAAACATCAAATCCAAATTTGAAGAGTCAAAATGTGTGCTGTGCTAAAGGGTTATTTAAATTAGTAGCTGGTACTTTAATCCAGGATGACAGCTGCATTGAACTCAGACCAGATGACTTCAAAATTAATGGACAGAGCTTACTTTAACTGTTGTGCAACATTCATCTCAGTTGAATGTGGCAATATCGTTAAGTGACGTATTGACTGAGAATGTAAAACAATTACAATCTTATGCAAAACAAAGTTGGATAGATGTTGGACAAACGTCTAGAAAAAAAGTGCTCACAACAAGAAGTTCAAATACCACATCTTGTCATATTTAAAAACATGGGCTACTAAAATTAAAAGGATGAGCCTTAGCACCAAGGGCAATACAAATATATTTGTTTTTCAAAAAGTGGCACAACTACATACATTTACAGATGTGCATTACTTTAAGTGAACATAGAAATGGGTAATAGGGCAATATCCATATAGTTGATAATCGTCCATCAAATGACATAAGTGGTCTTAATAACTGGTTAAATCTCTATAGTCTGCATGATCATAACTGTACAGCACAGACAAGGTGGCCTCACAACTCTCCTCACACTGCTAACAGAGACTTAAGCTGGAGTGGTTAAGGAAAGCTATAAAACAGAGTTGCCAGAAAACTAATTTAATCCATATGGTCCCAATTTCACATTAACTGAAAACAACAACTCGTTAACCCTGTTCCGCTGCTATTGTTTAACCCTTTACAGTTCAGTCTGGACCTCCTTTAAGCTTTGACTCAGTGCCTTCAACATTTTACAAGAATATTTAAAGTCGTAAAGTTGTAAAATTAGAATACTCAGAGCTCTATGGAAAGTTACACTCAAACATCTTGCACTTTTGCAGCATCACTCTTTTCCAGTATATGTTCAATGTTGCACCGCTTGCTGGGCTCTCTATGTGAGTACGTTTTTGGTTGTTGCGGTTGATGTAATGATACACGGTGTACAAGTTCTGAAGCACTTAGGAAGCGTTGTTGTTCCGGGTTACATCCTCCACCTTTTGAAGCCCATGAACATACTGCAGCCATAGCATAGTGTTACCACAAAAGCAAATATCTGGTGGGAACAAGAAAGAGAGAGCGCAAATAACAGTCAATAGGTTAGTTAGTGACCTTTTAATGCCCAACAGTGATTATTGGAGAAACATTTCAATGGCCAACAAAAATGAAACCTAATCTCAACCCCATAAAAAGGCAAAAACAATCAAAAATGGTTATTTTCATTTTCAAAAACTACTATAACCTAACCATGCAAGTGGTGTATTGTTTTATTGTTAGAAGTTGAAGTGGATTCTTCCATTGTTAGCAAAATATTTAAACTTGGGCTTAGTGTGTAGTCATAGAGAATATAGCCTGTATAAGGAGATAAACACTTTGAAATCCTGCTTTAATTGACACAAAACTGTTTGATTACACACGATGGATGAACTATTTTAGCAATGAAAAGATTGCCTCAGGTCATTGAAGCACTTTGACGGTTTATGCTTGTCATTTAGACTAGAGCACTGGCGACATTTCAGATGACAGTATTATGGATATATTTTGTCACCATAAAACATGGACTCACCTTGCATAAACTAAGAGAACCTATAATCAAAGAGCCTACGCCCATTTCTTTATCTTACAATTTGATTGCTGGACTGTTCCAGCTGATACCCTGACATTAAATGCAGAAGCAAATATTTAGTTTATTTATGGCAATTGAGTCCAATTATGGAATAATTCAAACACAAAGACCAAAATCTGATGTTACATGCACCCATGTAAGATTTGTAAAAGAAGTAAATTTAACACTCCTAATTCACTGATGAACATGGAACAGTGAAAAGTGGACATTGATCTTAAATCTGTATGGTTACTTTGAATGGTGTGGTTATTATGCAATATGAGATTCTCTTCCCCACCAACAGATTTGAATTTTGGCTATATACGTGAAAGCACTGTGGCATTTGATTCCTACTTTGTATGAAAACAGTCAGGAATTGTCTTTCCACCAATCGACCCAATGTGAACTCGTGTTCATTATACAAAGAGATGCATGTGTAGTTTGGAAAGTTATCAGCACTCACCGTAGCGGCCACATTAATACTGTATTCCCTCTCGCTGAGGACGGTGATTATATTGCCCCGGGGGTAGTTTACACACATGACATGTTCAGTGCTGTTAGCCAGTAGATTGACCCCTCCATTTGCTGCTGTAGTGGCTGCCTCCAACACAAAAGCAGCAAAGTAGAAAAGAAACGCTGTGAAATGGTAAAACACATCCTGGGAAAAAGAAGAGACAATGCATTAGGAATAACTAAGAATGTTCAAGAGTTTCAGGGTTCTGGCGTGACATAAATATTGTGCAAGTTCAACTTTTTTTAAATACTTTGGGGGGAAAATCTCCTTTCAAAAGTTTTAAACAAAGAATGAGCTGGTAGGTTTTATTGAATTGTGCATTATAAAAGGATATTACTTTCACTTATATTTACACTTGACACAATTCTAGCCCCCTGGCATAGAATAAAGAATCAAAATGTAAAGCATACAACTTGAAAGTTAAAAGTAGCGGAAGGATAAGATTCCATTGATTCTTTGGAAACTTTGGCAGCAAAAGTTGGCAGTTGAATCTCAAGTTTAGATTGAACTTCAAACATTAAGTAGTGATTTATCAGAAGTAAAAGTTAACAGTGCCAAAGACAGGCCCACCCAGTTAGAATTCGTTCTGAGTTAAGTAATTGTAGTTTATGCTAACTATAGGATTTAGATTAATAAATAATTCGAATTTAGAGTGAGTTTTGTGTGAATTAAATCTCATTCTAAAGCTTTTATAGTAAACTAACTTGCAGCAGAGGATGAGTATTTACAAAGATTCAGAAAAGTCCAAGCAGTCTTTGAATGCACCACAATTAATTTTGCTGAGTCACATAAATTAAACAGTTCTGTTTTTGTGCGTCAAAATCTTTTCAAGAAATCCACAAATCTTTCCTACCGTGATTGGAAGCAAACTGTGGTGAATGCTGATATGTAATGTGTACACAGTGTTGAAATGAAGAAACTATAGAGTAAATAGGGGCTCTGTTTCTAGGGACGTAGTGAACACGGAGAGCAATGGGGGGAGAGATCATCAAAAAATAGAATAAAAACATTTCATAGGGTTGATAGAGGGAGTACAGAACTACAGAAATGTAAAAAGAGAAGAGAGACAAAAATGGATACAGAGTAAGATGGATAATCAAAGCGATAGCACAGAGGTTAATGAGTGTTTGTATTGTCGTCTCTGAGCCTGGCCGGTCTACAGGCAGTCTTTTGTTATATTTGATGTGAGCGCATTGTTCATGTTAGTCATTGTTCTGCCAAAAACAAACAACACCACATGCCTGCTACTCCTGAAGCAAGGTCGGGTTTGTCCCAGAGCCCAGGCCCAACTACAAAACCCTGTACATTTATACGATACAGTTTCTTACGTCATACAACACTTACTGGCACCACTGTAAAATCCTCTGCACAGTGGAGGCATCTTGCATATTCTTGTAATGTTGTTGTCAGTGTACATGCATATGTTTTACATTATGAGTACAGGAGGCCCATTAGCAGAGAGTCACTTCATTCTAATTTACCAGCCTGGACGTTTACAACCACCCTGCAACTGTTGATTTTCACTGAACGAAAATATGTTTTAGCCAGCTGGTTGCCTTCTATGCTGAGTTCATTTCGGGCATTCTCAGTCAAGCATCCTTTAGCTTTATCATAAATGTCAGAGCATAAATGTCAGAGCCTTTATCAGCTTCCTGAACATCCTGGAGTTGAGCTCTCCTGGATTATGTGTTTGTTCACTGGTGAATAGCTTCTTGCAGGCTGTCACGTATTTTAAGCACACAGGAATATGTGTGTTTTAGCAGTCATTCATATCTGTACCAGTCACACCTTGGCTGCAGCCAATGGAATTCATTCATTCACTTCATGATTGCACAAGTCATTATTCTGAGGTTGCATGGGCCTTGGGTTTATCCTTGAATGAATCACATAGTTCCTTGTACAGGATTGGTGAAGTAACAAATAAATGTAATTTAACCCTATTGGTCTGCGGACGGACAGACAGACAGACTTACTAACTGAGTGACTAATTTAGAAACTCGTTCATCAAAAAATATCAAAAATTAAATACCAGAAAGTTCCAGTCGGTGCTGATGCGGTCAGCCAGGCCAGTGATGAGGAGAGAGATGTAGACGGAGGAGAGGAAGAAACTGATGACAGAGACACACATGACCCAGCCCTGCAGCAGAGGCACAGGCACGTTGGAGGAAGCCACCAGGATCCATACTAGTCCACCGAATAACTTGGAAAAGAAACAAAAGTAATGCTGGTGACAGATGTTCTTTCAGTGCAGAGGCACTTTAAAGGAAACTTCCTGGATCCATTTATTCCAATATTGTCAAATGACAGATTAGAATATTTACAGTTTAGGTTTAACAGTTAAGACACAGAGGAGGTGCCAACAAGATTCGATACTTTATGATCAAAGAAACTGTCTTCTTACAACATGGCAGTAAATGACTCCTTAATGGAAGTCACCGCAACACCTACTGGCCTAGCTCTAGATAAACAAATCAGCTAACTGCACTGTAGAGGTCACCCAGTAGGGTTTAAGCTCAAGAATAAAGCAATAAATGTACCATTGCACAACTGTGAGGAAAACACATGCTCAAGGGGCTTTTATCAAATTTAATTTATTAATATGAAAGTGGACGATTACAATAACACATTTGGTATTCACAGACCTGCACTGCATATTAAATCCCGTTCTCGGATTGCAAGTAACAGACACAGTAAGGCTCTGGCTCCCTACTGGCAGTCCTGACACCTTGTCAAACTGAGAGTAAAAACCAAGCCGAAGGCAATCACTATGGCGATGAGTGTGAGCAACAGCCTGCACCACTATCACAGAAATGTATGTTGTTATCAATACTACACAACAGAAGATAAAGTCAAACTGGGCATGAGGAACCAAAGGTCACCAGCCTTTTTTGAGGGCTTCGACCTTTATAGAAACACTGACAAGCACAATTTACATCATTTACAATTATAGTAAAGAATATTACAAATACCAAACTTACTATCTCAAAACAGATGAGGGCTCCTGAGTATGTCCTCAATACTTCCAATCCCAAGGGTAGAGAAATAGTTGCTGCTGGAAAAGAGGTGGCTGCAGGGTTAGTGGCTGGTTCCGACATCTCTGTCTGTCTCACTCCCTCTTTATTCTCACTCTCTGCCCCTCTCCTCTCCCCGGGCTCTTCCCCTCCGTCTCTGCTCATGGGCACACAGGACTCTGTTCAACAAAGGACAGCAGGGAAATTCCTCTGGAGTCATATGTCCCTCCAAACAGGTTGGACAGGTGCACCAGCCACTCCTTGGAAACTAATGCCGCCTTCAAGGACCTCATGTGAAACTCCCACTTGTACCCATTGTAAATAACTCACACGGGGTGGCAGTGAAGATTTCTGAAGATTGTAATACATGCAATGCAGACTAGATTGTGTACTATGAGTCATTATTTAACATTCAAATTGTGTTTTAGAAATCCAGCTAATTCATACGACAGTGTCAAGGTGAAAGAAAATCAACTCTATTTGAATTATGCTGAAGATGCTGAATACAATAAAGGGGCCGAATAGAGGAAAACCTTATGCATTATTAATAGTCAGTGACAACAGATCGTGTCCGGAAAGCCTACTGCTGCATAGACGCATGAGACTTTAGTGCAGTAGTACTGTACATGAAAGCAACAGTCAGTGAGTAACTCGTTCAAAGACTTCACATAAGACTGCTCCATAATCACCTCAACGCTCTTCCCCTCAGAAAGACCAGTTTTAGTTCCACATCAATCTCCTCACATGCTTTCTTTGTGGTCAAACTTTTAATAATTCCAACAGCAACTGAAGGCAGCAATTCTTTGCTGCTATTATTCATTTATCATTATCCGCAGGCTGGGGCTCTTCCCATCTGTTTACAGCACTGTTAGAAACTGTTGGGAGTCGTGACTTGCTTTCACATAGTTAGAGTAGAGGTGAGGGCTTAGAAACTAGTAAAAAATAGTAGATGTACTGATTAACTTTACGGTGCTGGAGCACAGAGGTTTGAAAAGTAAATATTGTTTTAACGGTTAGAAGAAAAGCTAAGAAGGTATGAGATGTGACTCTCATACAAACACATGTACTGTCTTGTCTTAACCCTGAAAATTTGAGGTTAATTCATAAGAACAATTAAAATCAAAGCGTGAGGTGGAATTCTTCTCATATTGATCATTTACTAGGAGTTTTCACGCTGAACGACTGTTAATATTTAGCTAGAATTTTAACTCATGTGAACAAACGTTTACATAGCCTCCCAGGGGGCATTGGGATGAGCTGACTTTAGTGTGCCTGGTCATTGCTACATTTACAATCAATAGTGGATAAGGTTGTGTATCCTACCACATGGTTTGAGGTCATTGTTCTGGGGACCAACACAAGGATCATATTGAAATTTTTTTGCCAGAGTGCATGTTTTTCAATCATTAAGGAATGTGAGAAAGGACTTGGTAGTTTTCTGTAAAAGGAAAAGCTTGAACGTAGACGGCCTCTTATTTCACCTTTGGAACTACATGGACTACATGAAAACATTCCTCACACCAAACTAAATGTGACTGCTTTTAATCAACTAACAACTGGCTGTAGTAATGACAAATAAACAATACATCACTCAAAAGTTATATTTTTTATTACAAGCAGTGATACAAAATAACAAAGCACACACTCTGATCTACATGTATTTTTGTTATTTGTGATTTTTTTGTTGAAGAAGTTATAACAGTGTAGTTTCAACAATAATTCACACACAGGAAGATTTGTGCATGTATGCATAAACTTCTTAATTATATCATCATATGGAAATAAGAAAAGGAGCAGAAACTATGAGCTCACAACATACATACTATCCCACTGCTGCACCTTAATGGGCAGATGTAAGACTGAGAATGGACAGCAGAGGGAGACACAGATTGCCTGATAGAGACCCACAGAAATTTGGTCAGAAATTGGAGTTGTATTCAGTTACAGTAACACTTTACATATACGTGCACAAACTATTGCATGCAAATCGAAATGACACATTTAATCATCATTACCATCATTTGACACATTATGGCAAATGCTGATCATCCTCTTCCACCTCTTCCTCCTCCTCTTCTCCTACTCTTTGGGAACTCACACATGAAAAACATGGCTGCTTCACAGTCAGCATGAGCCCAGGTTCCAGTGCTGAGCAGCTCCACACAGCTGGAGGTGTTGTTGGGAGATACTACAGGGTTCAATAATTGCTGTTGACCCCAAGCAGCAAACCCCTGTAGTGGGCTGGAGTCAGCAAACATGTAACTGCCTGCACCATCCTGATGATAAAGGTAGAACAGAAGATTCACACACTGGTGTTGCCTAATTTATGTATTCTACTCACTTTGTCTCTCTGTGTTCTTTAATATTTGATTTTCCCCTCATGCAATTCAAATGTTAAAACTAAAAAATAGACCCCATGCCCACTGCTGTGTTGTGTTCATGTGTTCTGTTGGGATTCACTTACTGTGTCTTTGCTTTTAACCTGCACCCCAATATAAACTCTGGTCAGCCCTGCCTGGCTCACATAATCTGCCATGAGTCGATTAGTGTTGCTGGTTTTGGGCATAGCCAGGCTGCCCCCTCTCAGCTTGCAGTTCACTGAAGCCTCTCTGAACCTCCTGGGCTCCTTCACCAGCAGATAATACCTCTCCTCCGTTTCCATCAAGCCTAAGATGACTGCACAGGACAAGGTTCAGACTTAAAGAACATGAGGATATTCTTTTACTTTTACCCATTTTCCCAATTTTCTTCCTTTGACGATTAGCTAGATCTTCCTGTTCTTTTTCATAAGCAAACTAGACAAAAGTACATTAATTTTACTGCAGCAGGGAAAAGCAAAGGTCAACTCATGGAATCATAGGAAATGGGAGATTGGTATGATTCGCCTATTGCTGCTAGAAGTGTTTTGCGAATCGGATCATTTGAGATAAATCTAGAGGACTCACCATTTTTTACAAACTTGACAGCATTGCTCAGCTTGCCCACGCTGACGTCCAGCTGTCCGACCACCTTCCTGTACCTGCTGCAGTCACATGTAGTTCCTGATGGATCAATAACGTCAATTTAAGTTGCAACACTGGAGTTTTTTCAGGATTTAATCTGCTTTTATTTTGCTTTCTTTGTATGCAGATGGATGGGTACATGAATACCCATTTATCATACAGTATGTCTATGCAGTTTTACTGTAGCATCAATATTTACTACTTTTATTAAATTACTGCAGTACTTTATTGTCTTTGTCCCCGGAGGCTTCAACTTCAGTAAACAAAAGCCTGTTACTTTGTACAAGGACATTCATTCTTGTTTTTAACCTTCTCACCTGGCTTCCCTTTGAAACCAGAGGGCCCATCTAAACCTGGATCACCTTTGTCACCTACAGAGAAACACAAATTACTTATTAAACAATTAATCAGTGATCCTGGTGTCGACAAAAGTAAACTGACATTCTTTCATATCTCTGCATCGACCTAATTCTTGTCTGAGGTTATATTGATATTTAGCTGTGATTACCAAAGATCACCACTAGATGACAGTATCAAACACAATACATGATTGTACACCTGGCAGCATGTATTCTAACCTGGATTTCCCCCTTTCGCAATTGGTTTCAACATGGATCAGTAGAATTCAAATCTAGCAAAAACCTTGATCCTTATCTTTGAATGTAATCCACATTTACTCCATCTGATATCGAGCCTCACTGTTAAAATCAACTCAAATGGCAGTTGGAAATTTAGGGGAAGTGGACGGCAGTACAAACATCACAATAGGCTGTTTTTGTTTGAGGAAGAGTTAGAACAGGAAATCATTGTGCCTCTACTATCTGACTAGCCTGAGTGATTTCTTTCATACTGAGGGAGTACACATTTACAAATGTCACGTTTTGAATAACAAACTAGGATACAATACCAAGGGATCCTAACAAGCAGCTTCATTGTATTTACCCATACGCATGACAAAAATAGTGAAGAAAAAGTCATATGTTCTTTCATTAGCCTTTTGCCATTTCAGTAGCTCATTAGGTTATTAAACACAATGCTGCCAGAGATGCAGTGTCCAACTGAAAGGATTACTCACACACTTTACAATACTGTTAAACGCTCCTGCTGCAGAAACATTAATCTTTTCCCATATGAATTCACTTTATATACGTGCATGAATGGTTTACAAGTTTATATATGGAATCATTTGAGCTCAAGCTTGAGCTGATATACAGTATGTGTAGAATCAGAGAAGATAGAGAGGACACATCTGCGTGCGTCACAACTTTAATTAAATCTCACATAAATTTCGATATTGCTAAGGCAGACATGGAAATAAATACTGTTTCCTACGTGTGTGCGAGCATCCAGAAGCGGGAAAGCTCAGTTATTTATTCGTGGTTTGGTCACGCTTGTAATGCAGAAATGTCAATGGGATCAAAATTCTGTGAAAGAGTAATTGAACTTTAGCTTAATACAGAATATCCTTACACTGTGTTATTTTCAGGCCATTTATGAGCTTAGAGCCATTGGTTCTCAGGATCCACAAAAGTCCAATCTTGTGACATCGCTCGACTACTTTGCTTTAGATGACTGAACTTTTTTTTATGGACTGCCACTTTCCTGTAAGCATAATAAACATAATGAATGCTGGAAAATGCGAGTGCTTCTGAGGACATGGGAACATGATTGCTCATGAAAATAAAAATGAAGATGAAAATTGTTTCAATCACCCCAGGAAAAGTGAGCATGTGACATCACATTATGTTTTATTCTAACACTTTATAGTCTAACACATAAGTAACTTACAAAGGAAATCATAAAAATTAGGACTATGAAAGGATATTTCCTTCTTTATGTAATTTCTATAGGAATACCTATTCTACTTATTTTGATTCTGTGTACCTGCATCATAGAGCAGCTATCCAAGAGGAGGGAGCCAAGACAACCTGAAAATGCTGATGAAAATAATATGTATCGCCCTGATTGAGCCAGAGACATTAAGGTTCATAAAAGGAACAAAATAACTTTCAAATCCAATATAAATACTTTCTTTAGTCATCATACCTTCATCTCCCATGGGTCCCATCTTCCCTGTGCGGCCCGCCTCTCCTTGTAGCCCCCTCTCTCCCAGCGCTCCTGGAGAAGAAGCGAGAGACAGAGAAAGAGAAGAGAGAGTGAGGAAGAAGAGGGGGAAGAGAGGAAGGGATGAGATGGTCTGTCTTAAGGAGTCTCGAGGAACTGACATTTTCCACCACCGCCTGTCAGTTAAATGATGAAGAAATAACGAACAAATGATTGCAAAATGATGTCAAGCATCACAATTATCCTTAACATCACTTTTGTGAGTTTTCATGCAAGTTAGGTTTTTTAATTCTTGTTTAATCAATATAATTAACCCAACATCTTTTATAGATTTTCTCTGCAAGCCCAGAGGTTTTTTCCCAACAATGCCTTTTTGTTCCTAAACTGACGCTTTTATTATTATTTTGTGCCAATAAATAAATTGGGGGAAAAAATGATTTCAGTAACTAACTAAAGTAGTTTGTGCCCAGAAGCTGTTTGGGGACCGAAGAGAGACTGTTACAAAGAGTGTGTTGTTGTTCTCATTGTTGGTTTGGGGTTAAGACAAAAGGGAAGTACACTGTTGAAGTCTATCAAACTATTATTACTAGACTATTGATTGAAATGTAATCAATTGAAAGATATTATTCAATTCCGAACTCTAGTAATCAAATCAAATAATCAATGGTCAGATCACATTCTGTATATTCTTACAGAAACTATAATCTGCTTCCCCTCAAACCTTCAATGCAAGAAGACTGAGTGAACGTTGTGGTGGGAATGTAAGAAATAAGAAAATATCTGTGTGTGTGTGTGTGTGTGTGTGTGTGTGTGTGTGTGTGTGTGTGTGTGTGTGTGTGTGTGTGTGTGTGCACATATGGGAAAACTGCACAGTGCACAGAGGCTTTCTGCCAGGACCTGAATGAGTATTTCCTCAGGAAACTATTCAACTGGAAATGGATGGTGGTTGAAATCCAAAGTGACGCATTGGAGAACCTAGTGGCTATTAGAGGGATTTGCCACACATGCACACATGCATACACACACACACACACACAGACACACACACACATTACCATTTCCAATTTTTCACTTTTCTCGGTTTGATTTTCGACCTGCTGATTTGTGAGAAGCCCTGTGGATGGTGTGAGGTCTTTATAGATTGTGTGAGGTCTCAAAGTTCCTGCAAAGCTGGTCTATGGGAAATGTCTCTAATTTCTCCGTAATTTGCATGCAATTTCAGTGTGATTTTCTGCATGAATGCATGAGAAAGAATCATCAGTAAGAGGAGAGTTTGACAATACAGACCTGAGAACTTTGTGATTAAACGTGTTTGCTTTTGCTCTATGAAGAAACTGAATCTGTGCTGCAGTTTTTTCTTCTGTGCCTATAAAATGTGATTAATGTGATTCTTCCTGTGCTTATGCTTGCCAGTTAAACCGTCTAAACCTCCAGATAACAGTTCCTCCTATCACTACAGTCTCCTCTTTATAATGGCCAACCCCTCTAACTGAATTCTCCAGCTGCTGGAGGATAAACAAGGTACAGGCCAAATCTTTGATTCTAATCACGGAGCCTGAGGTTTAGGAATTTCCACAAAGGTCATAGTAGGATGGGCAAAGTAGATGTTTTGAATGCTTAATGTCGGAAAAAGATAAGAAAAGAAGAACAAACTATGCAGAAAAAAGATGTTAGAACGAGTGAAATGCCTATAAAGACCTTGATTGATATTTATTTTTAGATTTGAGCCTAAGGATACTTAGTTTCTTCGATTGGACAAATCCATCTTGACTGTTTGTTGACCCTAATAAGCTTCGAGCAACTATTAGTTTTTGTTGCTCACCGGAGCATTAACAGTCACATATTCCCTTTTCTTATAACATTCCTAAGTTAGGCAACTGTTTGTTTCCTGTAAAAGAGCCTAAATTAAGACAGGGAACACATGCGTCATGGTATCAAGCCTCTGACATACACCAGTTACAAGTCATCATCGGAACCTGTGTCCATGCCTGCACTTAGCATACACACAGAAAACCATAATGAGTGGGTTTGTCCTACAGTTGAGAAATCGGCTCCGAGTTGAAAAGTTGAAAAAGGTTTGTGTATACCTTCAATTCGACATTGGTAACACACATGAAATGACTCAAACAATCTCGGCATTTGTCTCTCACACACTCTCAATGACAGTGTGTTTGCAGACTGGGAGGGTGTGTCTGTCGATTTGAAGATGTGCACGTGTGAATGTGAGTGGATGGGTGTGAGAGGACCTCTGTGTGAAGTGAATTGAATAAAACAAACATCTGCGGAGAACAAGAGGCCAGCCAGGGGCCACTGCCTGTGTTAATCTGTGTGTGTGTGTGTGTGTGTGTGTGTGTGTCCCTCTTCTTCTCATTCGGTATATACTGTACATCTATGCATCTATCATGTATCTGTGTGTGAACATCTCCATATGCCGTCTTGTGTCAATATCTGTGAATGTGTGAAATATATGCACGACGCTGTGTATTTGTGTTTATGTGCAGACATCTGTGTGTATTATATGCCTGGTTGGTTGGCCAGCTTGTCTACAAGCCCAGTTGGAACACATATGGTAAAGTGGGACGCCGCTGCTTTCCTCAGCAGCAATTAACACGTCTGCTTCCTGCTTTGAAATGGAGCAGGGCAGTCTGTCTGTCACGGAGCGAAGCCGAACTCCCATCATCACCACACAGCAAAGCAGAGCAAGCTGTGGAAAGCGGGAAGAAGCAGAAAAGCCTGTCTGGGCAGAGCCAGGCGGGAAGCTCACAGACCTGCTAATCCATATTACACCAGCTATGACAGGGATGCTTTTGAGTCAGAGAGGGATGAAGTCAGCCTTAATGTTCCCCTGAAAATATATAAAATAAAACAGAAGAAGAGCCAAAGCCCTCTTGGAAAAGTGCGGGATTTTCCCAGTAAATTACAGTTACATTGAAGGTACAAAAAAGAGAAAACAGAATTCATTTTTGGAAGGCTATTTTGTGTTTCAGGCATTCTTGTTGTTGTTTAAAACTTTTGCATCAATTTTCTATTCATCAAGAACTTCCATCTTAACCGCACATTTAGTCTATGAAATGAAAAAAATGTTTATAACCAAATAAAAACAAATCAATTCCTGCAATGTGGAAACTCAGCAGCAGGTTTTTACACAACTGTCTGTCTTCAACACCTCCCGACACGTGGTCTGCCATATAATGGGCCATGTATCTTTGGTTCCATGTTTCTTCCTCTTTTACGTGTGTTTCTAATTTTGCGGTATTTCAGTCTGTGATTCTAAAGTGGTTCGTAAGCTCTTACAGCTGGCATTGATGCCTCAGAACAAATAGATTTCGGGTCACAGCGAGCACACTGGCTTCGGTTGTAGTCTGAACACAACAGATTTCATTCTTTGTCAACTGTATTCTACAATGAGTAAATATGACAGTTAGTGAATAAACAGATGGGTACATTGAACAAACTGAACAAACAACAAGACAAACAATAGACTGATCAATGTTGTAGATACCTGGAGGTCCTGGTCGTCCATTTTTCCCCAAACTTCCCTGATCTCCCTCCTCTCCAACTTTGCCCTGGTCTCCTTCCCGGAAACAAAACACAACCAAAAAGAAACATTAAAGCTGTGTATGTCTGCAGACTGCGATAAGTTAATAACTACACTGCACAGCATGTTTTCCTTTGTGCTTCATGAACAGTTCAGGTCAGGCAGGCCAGATACTTCAACGGATTAGCTGCTGGGTTACTTTGACAGAGTGCTGGCAACAAATACCACAACAAAGGCTTTACAGTGATAATCCTTAGTTTTGCATTTTTGTAATGGATTATCGTGCTTTATGCAAATTAACTGTTATATCAATGGTTTAATCTTTTGTAGAAGTATTTTGTAAATTCAAATCAAAAACAAAAGCATTAAAACAAAATACTAATTCTGGCAGTTGTCGGGGCAAACGGATCGCAGGAGTTGTGCTTCTGGTAGGTCTAGGTTCACCCCATGTGGTCAGAAAAGCTCCTGGCAAGAAACCACCAAAGATTTCTGAGTAACTATTTACCACAGTTGTTGATGCCAGCAGTACTTTATAGAATCCTGTTAAGTACTGCACTTTGAAAGGAAGGATCACAGGAAGGATCACCCTTTTATTAGCCTATGTAAGGAAAGAGAAATTAGAAATTTCTAATTCTGCAGGCTGTGTAGGCTTCACTTCAATTTTTGGATGGAAACGTGTCACAGTGTCTCTGTATATAATTAGTTCCCCTTGTGCGTGCAGTGCAATTGCAAAATGTGCCTCAGTCAAAAGCAATAAAGATTTCAAGAATATGACTGCTGCGATTTCATGGTAGAGAGAGAGAGAGAGAGAGAGAGAGAGAGAGAGAGAGAGAGAGAGAGAGAGAGAACTTGGCCGTGTAGTCATGAGTTTTCGGATGAGTCTTGTATAAATAATCAGTTGAGTTTTAGTGGCGGCTGTCTAAATACAAAGTGGGAGTCTTTTACCGATGCAGACAATGCAATGGAAAATTGACAAAACTTCGTACAAACACACTCTTGAATGTGGGTGAAGCATTGGCCTTATAAAACTATGTATAACATTTTTAATGCATGAGAACACCGCTAACTTTATCGCGTTCCATAAATGTACAATTCTTGTCGACGACCATGTTTACTGAGGAGACATTTTTTGGTCTTTTTCACACGAGAGACCGACCTTCAATCGTCTCATGCAAAGAAAGAGTCACTGCCAGATTTTTAACGGTGAATCCAGAATAAACAGGAGTGGAGCTTCCTTTTCAGCCAGATAGTTTTTCTCTAGTATGAATGGAGCTGAAAAAAGGTGGTGGTTAGATTCTTGTCTGCTTTATTAGCTCTGTCTGTTGTCTCCATACAATTATTTCTGTCTGAATCAGCAGGGGAACAAGCTACTGGATGTTGTAAAATAGAAAACACACGAAGGGGAGGCATTCCCCCCAAAACACTGCGGGGTAGCAGCTAATAAACGACATGTTAAGTGTTTGGTACATTACTCATCTGTTCGGTAAACCCTGAAACACACTTAAGGTGCTTTTTCACCATCGCAGTCCTGTATGACGTCAACACGATACACTCAGATTATTTTCTTCATACACACATTATACTCGCATTCATAATATCAAATCTATTGCCCTCATATCCAAGATTGTCAACAAATACCATCATCAAACTCTAATGGAAAGGCAAGTTAGTGAACAGAAGTACACATGGAACAAGTTAGGTCATAAAAATAATATAAATACATTTATTTAACCACAGAATTTAGTGGAACCAATTTTATTTGTGAATAACAGAATTTATTTGACTGTCTGCACACATTTCCAGAGTCTTCAGGTTTACCCACGGGGAATGTTTCAATTACCACCAGCTGTACTCCTACCACAGATTGAGAACCATTGGTGTATGATGCAACACTGGATCCCTCATTTTAATTTCCGCATTAAGCTTATCAATAACGTATTCACTTTGAATCTGTCGATGCTTTGAATGCTGGAATAAGTATGCAGATCAATATGAAAAGATAGAGATACAGAAACAGGCCTCACCTTTTGCTCCAGGTAGGAAGGAATTTGTACAGACTTCTGTAGAGGCGACGCAATTGAATACAGTGAGAGAAACACAGAGCACCAACAGTCTAATATTGCATCTTCCTGCCATTCTCCTGGATAAGTCCCACAGAGAACAAAGAACTACATCGAGAACTACATCAACTACAATGGACAAGGTGAGGTCACAGTAGATTTGAGTAGAAAGTCTAGAGTTGTGATTTGCTGTAGCTGGTGGCTGCAATGGGACTGTAGATGCTGCACCTACTGACCAAAGTAGAATGAGATGAGTGCAGCACTAATGACTATATGTGCAGCAGAGATGGTCAGAACAGAGCTGAGCTGTTTATAGAACTGACACAAACACACACACACACACACACACACACACACACACACACACACACACACACACACACACACACACTGAGTTTACAGAGTCTTATCAGTCATTTGTCAGACTGTCAAACAACACTCACCAGATTATTACATTCCTCAGCATGTCTTGCCTCTGGTATTTCTGCGTAATTAGGAGATATACAATGTTCACCAGTATACACATGTATTAATGTATTACTTAACTGGTGAACACTGAGTGACAGTCACCTACTGTAATGTTATATGTTGTACTTTTACTTACTACTGTAATTGTAATGAACCGAATGTCATTTCAGGTGAGTATTTATGCTACATGTTAGATTTTGACTTATTCACAAATGCTTTTTCTTATCAACCACATGGAGCAGCACCACTTAACAATTACTTAGCCCTCCTCCTTTACTCCTCTCCCAGTCCTCCCAACCCCCTGCCCTCAACCATTGAGTGGGAGAAGTTAATGCTCGCACACAAACACACACTCACACACACCCACACAGAGAGAGAGAGAGGGAGGGAGAGAGAGAGAGAGAGAGAGAGAGAGAGAGAGAGCGAGAGAGAGAGAGAGAGAGAGAAACAAACAAAAACAGATGTATAAACAGCGAAACATATGGCAACATATATGTGTACATACTGTACATATGACGGCACAAGAACAAAAATGTATGTGTGCATATAGTATACATGTGCACATGCGCACACACACATTCCTACATAATTGCATCCTTTGCTTTGTCAATAGGGGATGAAAATGGACACAGATTGAAGAGCTTGGAGGCCTCGGAGGGGACAATGAAAAGGAGAGAGTGAGAGAGATAAAACAGATAATGAGAAGGATTGATGGACAATTGAAGAAGGAGAAGAAGTTGGAAAGAGACAAGAACGAACGAGGAGCAAAGTGATGGCAAGTGAGGAAGAGAGAGTGGTCACAACCAGATGTGTTGGCACAAAGGGGGGATCCCTGGTTTCAGAGTTGTGTTTCAAGCCTTTGAGCTGTAAGAAACGTCCTTAGGAGTGTTTGTGTGATCTGGTCAGTGACCTGCGTGCTTTTATTGACACACTGTTAATTGAAAGGAACAGAAAGGGATCCATCTTAATCAGTTTTGAGCTATTGTTCTCTGAGGGGGCTGAGTTGGCTGGGCTTCACTTTGAAAAACAGCCATTTTAAGGCAAAGGGGTTAAAGGAATGCGCTGCTGCTTTTGTTGTGGTCAGACACGCAAACCAAACCAAACTAAATTATATATCACACTGTTGGACATACAAACACTTTGGGTTTCAAAAATTCTCATTCAAAAGTCAACTCTTGTTCTTGTTTGCATTGTTTGTTTCTTTTGGGTTAACTTTGAAGACAATGTCGCACCCTTTGTGACACATCAGCACTGTGCAAAAAAGTAATCCGCCTCCATTTGTGTATCATTTGTAAATCCGTTGTTCTGCTAAGGATTTATTTTGTTGGTGTAAGTCTTGGCCAGCCTCAGTGATGGAGAAGAGACGGACAGACTTTGATCATTTGGTGGATTTTTGCTTAGGGTTTCATGCGAAAAAGAGCGGAATAATCCTTTAACATTCTCTTTAGAGTTCAAACACAGGTTATGGTTGAGACGGTTCGGGGTTAACGCTAAACACAACAAATATCAGGATTGAGTTAGGGAATGAATGTAAGTATGTGGGTACTGGAGAGGGCCAGCGAGGGTGTGTGTCTGTGTGTGTGTGTATACCATCAGTTATTAATCATCCTTTCAATTTTTGTGGACTTTCTCTGTTACTTTATATTTCCCCCGAGGTCTGGAAAAGTGCAACATTCCTGGTTTGTCTATTCACAACACACACACACACACATGGAACAACCCTGCGATCCTGAAGGCTAATTGTTTACATGTGGTTTCGATTGCATTCTGCCATTAAGAATGTGATTCACACTCCTGGATTGAGGGCTGACTCCATGTCGCTAACCAGACCACAAAGCGGTCTTGTTCTCTCAGGTCCTTAAAAAGTCATTTACAGCAGTGGAAGTGTATTTGCTTTTTAAAAAACCAACACTTCATCACCAGATGAAAAATAAAATCATTGCTTTTGCGTTGAAGAGAAAGTGCATGAGGTGATGAACTATTTGCCAAACATCCGTCCTTACTGATGTAATGTGTACATGTGTTTTATGTGTGTCATAAGAGGCCGACAAACTACCGTGGAAGTGACTGCATGGGCTGTGTTTCCTGGTACTTACTGTGCCATGACTGAAACAAATCCCTTTGTCACGAAAGCATTGAGGCACACAGCAAACAGTGGTGACAACGCAACTATATAATATACAGTATGTCCTTGTTTTTTATGATTTCACTTTTTGAGGATATGAGTCAGATGGCCCTCATCAGGAATCAATTAAAGACATTTCGGTTTGGTTAAAAACGTCATCTCCTGTATGTGTGTTCCTGCAGTTCACCATGAACACTGGTGGTCTTGTTAGAGCAATCGGTAGTGCTGGCTCTTAAAAGATTCAAATGACATTCCATCCGTCTGTCCGTCCATCCATCCATCCATCCATCCATCCATCCATCCATCTCACTCTTTATCCAGGTCTTCTACCTAGCTGTGTCCTCCAGAACATTCCCAGCCCAGATGGGATAGATATTCTGGGTTTGCCTGTGGTCTCCTCCCATGCAATACATTCCCAGGGAAGTGTCCAAGGAATCCTGAACCACCTAAGCCTACTCCGAGCCCCCTCCTGATGTTCGAACTCCTCACCCTATTCGTAAATGTATGTGCCAATATTCAGCAGAGGAAACTCATTTTGGCCACTTGTTTATTCTCATTCTTTGGTCACTACCCAGAGCTTATGACCATATGTGAGGGTTGGAAAGGAGATCAGTAAATTGAAAGCTGTTTCCTTTAGGCTTTGCTTTCACCGCAAGAGTTCAGTACATCTTCTGCATCGCTGCGGACGCCACGCCACCCGACCTTTTGATCTCACGCTTCGTACTACCCTTATTGGTGAACAAGGCTGTGAGATACATGCTTCTCACCTAAAAGGGACAATCCGCTGTTTTTGGATTTGGCTAACTGAGAGGTCAAATCCATCAATTCAATCAAAGTAAAGTTAAGAATCATAACACATGTTCTCATTTTTATTTATAGGTCTATTGTGAATCACTGAATCAATTCTGGGAAGGGGTCTGGTACCCATTTGTTTGCTCAGGCCTACACACCAGTCTGGTCTCTGTGTTCACATCGCATGCATCACTACTTTCCAAAGAAATAGTGGAAAGACCCTCTCAGTCCAGTCAGAAAAGCACATTCACTTCCCGTCTTTCATCTACGTCCTCTTCTTCTCTTTCCACGGAATACAGTGACACTATTCCTCCCACATGATGATTTCCCTTTGTCACTCAGTGTGAAAGTTCTCTCTACTGCAAATTTTGGGTAGATATGTATATGTTATGTATGTAATACGGTCAAGAAGGTTGAAGCAAGCCAATTGTAGTCAGGGAAAGTGAGAGGTTAATCGGTAATATTCATGTTTAAAGAAAGTGACATATTGCTTTATGGATCACTTAAGTCTCAGAAATTCAGTTTCAGGAATTTGGTTTCACTCATAAGCCTACTCAGCACAATCAGTCATTGGTTTGACAGAAACAGCATGATAAAGAGTGGAGTGGTGTTGTGGTTGGCGTGATTGATCACTGTTTACTTCTGCTTTCACTTGGCCGAGACTGATTCAATATTCAGCACTTCCCGGAATTCTTCTACTAAATGAAGTTTTCATTCTTAGGTGATAACCACGACCAATGCCTTCCCATAAACCCTTAAATTGTTTTGCAGACGCTCATCTAAAAATTAATTTTCCAGAACATAAACCCAACTTTTACAAAGCTGTTTTAGCTGTTGCATTCATGTGACAAACAGGTGAAAATCAAATTGCAGATGCAGTTGATGGTAGAGGAACATATTGCGCATTCTAGCTTCTTTTCCTTGCACGTCTTCCAAGTTTATTTTCTAAACAGATGTTAAAATCGGTTGGTTACTTGTTTCAGCCCGCAACAACCTTTGTTTGCTTTATTGTGAAAGTTTTTCTTTTCATTTGTCTGCATTGCTCTTTAAAGTTTTATTCAATGGCACCTGATCAAACCAAATTTCTGGAAACAGTTTTACCCTTTGAACACACCATTGACACTCCAGGAAAATCATAAACAGGAGCAGCAAAAGTCATTTGCCTGCCATGAATGGAGAAACTTGTGGTTGTGTGTGTATATTTACATGTTCAAATGTCAGGGATTATATTTATTCAACAGAATAATGAATTATGATGGTACATTTGATGTGTCTTTGTGATTTTAACATTTAGAATCCACTTAGTTGTTTCCAGTGGTGAAAGAAGTCTCTAACATCTGTACATAAGTAATTAACTAATACCAATAGGCGAAAGACCTGATTACAATGAATTTCCTATGTTCTATATTCAATATATTCATGTTTGTGTTACAGTGCATAAACTGAGATTATGCAACATATTAAGCCATCAATAATAAGAATATCATAATATAAAAACATGAGGTGGAAATTTGAGGTTTTACACTCAATTCTGGAGACACAAAGGCTCTCAGATGAGTTTACTTTCCTTTTCCTTTCTTACAGACTTTCTGAATAATGCAAAAAAGGGTTTGTTATTAAGTTAAAATCTTGGCAGCTCTCTGTGCTGATGCAAAGCCTTATTTGTCCTAATTTGCATAATTTTGAGCTTCCCGGAGAAAGTCCCCTGGGAAAGTTTCAACAGCTTCCCTGAACCCTATAAATGGCTTTTAAGTAATTTTCTCCTCTAAAAGAACCCAGTTAACTTCCATTTTTAGAGGAGAGTGGGCAGGCAGCACTCTGCATGGAGCATATGTGTTATGGAGAGGTAATTATGAGACAGATTGAATAACACACTTTCATGGCACACAGAGAGAACGGATGGCAAATAGGCAGAGACAGACAGATAAATATACATGATGAACAGACACAGAGACACTCACTGTCTTCCATTGAAAGAGTATGTGCAGTACTGAACGATGACCTAAGCCACCTTTGGGTTATTAGGCCTGGCACTGAAATGACTTGCTGTGTTTTCACTGGCTCTACTGCAACGGCGTTGTTGGAAGTGGATCAGAAAGTATTTTGGGAATTCAGTGTGATCTAACAGCTTCAGGGTGTTTTGGAAAGTCAGAGACCCTACTTGAAAAGATATAAATAGGTGGAAAATGCAAATTGTTCCAGACACTACGACCCATTAGAGATTCAAAAAATCTTAAAAGCTAATACAGATCTCATTGAGATTAAAAACATCCTCTAATAATCGCAGTACTTAAGGGAAGTCTTCTGACTGTAGACGAGTTGCGCAAATTTTTCTATCTGACTCTCGATGAAATGCTGGATAAGCCACAAATTGTCCTATGCAAGGAGTTGGCCACATTAAATAATATGAGTCAGATGGGTGTTGAAAAAAAACACCTCTAGAGTACTTAACATTTCTCACGACTCCACCTTACACTTGGATGTCGCACTGTTTTTGTTGTATACCACATCCAGACCTGTGGTTACACTTAGATATTATAAATCCATGCTCTTCTCCATGACTGACTTTAACTTTATTGAGCTAAATTCCTCAGTGTATCTGAACTGCACTGACGAGTCTGCACCTTATGTTGAAAATGTGTATTTATCATATATATATATATATATATATATACTGTATATATATACTGTATATCCTCCATAATCACAGAGCTACTGTATGTTTAACTCACAATATTTAATCAATGAAGATTGGTCGAGATCGGTCATTTAAGTCATCAGATCTTCCAATTCAATGTGGACAGAAACAATAATCCCTACTTCAGATAAATTAACCACCATGTACACCAGAAAGAACTACTGTATAAGTCACAGACAGACTAATCCGAATCTCAGGCACTTTAAAACTTTGATTATACTGCGATTGAGGCAATAAATCAGCTTTTTTAATCGTCTTAATCAGAGTATGCCGCCTTTGCACGCACGTCTACAAAGGGCAGACTCGCCTCATTACTGCGATTGCGCAATACATCATGCATACACAGAACACCACACTCCTGTTGATTCATTCAGGCTTTTTTTTGCATTAAGGACAAATACTCAACACACAGGCAGTCTTTCTTTCCCTATGATTTTTACATGTTTATGCATGTGCAGATCATCTTTGGAGTCAGTGTTGCTGCATGTGAATATTAAGAAAAACATTTTAATTGGAAGACCTCTGCAATATATTTCCACACTGTCAACGAGTGTGTTTATTTTAGAATCATTAATGGTCGAGAACGCAGAACACCAGTTTACCACCATGTTTGTTTTGCTATTGAACGATCCCGTCATTTTGGGGCATTCTAACAATTTGAACACAGCCCAAATATAGTTTAATGGAATAACCAGAGAGTGAAATGATGGAAAAGCTTGAACAGTGTTTTCATGTCACTGTGGACTAATTCCATTTTGAAGAATTCCCCTTGTTGACGATGCTGTGAAAGCGGTTTGGTTCAAAAGCTGTCTGGTTTTCTGGCTTTTGGCTGCAGTAGCCGTTGGTCTCACGCTGGGCCTTTGGAGGGTGACTGAAGAAATGATTTCAACATCACTCCAACACGCACACGCACACGCACACACACACACACACACACACACACACAAACACACACACACACACACTCATAGCATTCAGAAATTTGGCAGAAATTACCACGGTTTACTACAGCTTATCTTATGTACAACAATGTAAAAAGAACGAGTTTGAATGTCCAGAGGGTTACTTTACAAAAACATACTTTTGACTTTATACCAGCAGTTTGTTGGTGTAAGCTCAGATTTTGGCATGTTTCTCATGCTTTTGATGCAAATACTGACAAATTTCCCGAAAATAAATGCTGTGTATAATTGTTTTCACACAGATTTCACATTGCTTTTGGTAATGAAATCATGATTATGATTGATTATCATGGTTATCCAACAGTAAAACTGTTTGATAAAGAAACCAACCTTCTTCCACCCACTTCCATTTTGCATATCGACATCACTGATACAAATATTTTTAGGCCCATAAAAGGTATATTGGAGAAAACTATGTCAAAAAACGATTGACATTCTTTTAATACTTTGCAAGAAATGTTGGGAATGTTCTGCAAACTTAGCCAAGCTGCTTGCTGGAAGGGCGACCATATTACTTGATGTAACAAATGCTAAAATGCCATGTTCTGCTCGTAATACACTGACTCAAACGCAAAGAATGGATTAGTTTTCGTGGTTTATCGGTATTTATTGTAGCCAAGCTGGAAAAACACTTAATATTCCGGTAAAATATGTGGAAACACCTTGGTTATGTTGCTCTGTTGATTCTCAGAATGAAAAAAAGAATAAACCTTCAGATCCGTTTGCAAGCACTTGGACCTGAACAGTGATCTTGTGTTTTCATGACTTTTTTCTTCACAGCATAAATCACTGACACAGAAAACTTAATTTGTGGTGGATGACTTATGGAATGACAACAGAAGGCTGGGGCGGCTTTTTGAAGACCGAGGTTGGAGCCACTGGTGTTGCTTTAGGCTCAACTCGCCCTTTGCGTGTTTGTGTGCGTCGGTGTATGTGTTTTTAACATATAGTGGATATTCTTTGTCTGGTGACTACAGAGGCTGACTTGATTTCTTTCTTATGTGCAGCACAGATTTGATTTTATTGTTCTGACAATCTGTCAAAATACTCATTGTGCGTTTATTTGATGAAGTGAACTCCATCTAAAGCTGGTAAGGCAGGCAGCAGGTTGGCAGATGTGTGGGCTGAGATCATGACGTGTGGGCTGACAGTGTGATGTGTGGTTAGAAAAGGCTGTGTGAAATATGGGTCCATGTCGGGGACAGTTCATGAGAGTAGACCTACTCTGCTCTCAATTTCATCCCATAAATCTTAGTGATGGATAAATTGTTAAACGGGGAGAAGAGGAAGGGTGGAGAGACAAGAAGGTGGTTCTGTGCTGCTGGATAGACAAAGCATGGAGGTAAATCCACCATTGGGTTCCCACTGAGGTGATAAAAATGCACGCACTCACAGGATTCATGAATGGTCGTCAAGGATACTAGTATCAAGAGAATGGTAGGATAGAAATTAGGATGTGGAACCGGGGTCGGGGTTTTCAATTCACAAGTACAGCAAGTCTAAAGCCTTGACACTCGAGTCTCTCATTACAAAATCATAGATGCATTTTAAAATTAGTTTTTGCTAATTTCCATATAAAACTACAGACTTCAGCGAGAATACACAAATTTGACCGTTGAAAACATATGATGTAATCTTCAATCAAATCAAGCTGAGCCTCAAGTCAGAACAAATGCTATAAGGAGATATGAATGAAAATTAAAGTTGAATGACTTACACACAAAATAGCAGACAAAATAAAGTTCATTGCTGGATTTGTTTGCTTTAAACCAAAGCACAGGAGGTATAAAAGGCAAAATGAAATCAAATCCATTTTTCTGTTGCTATTTTTGTCTTGTTATTGCTTGTGGTGACGAACTTCTGCCACTCACTCATATGTATTCATTTTCATCATTTATATCAACAACTTTATTGCGATTTGAAATATGTATAACACAACCTAATAGAGTATATTGCAGTATAATTCTATCAAATTTAACTCAAAAACACAGGATATTAAAAACAAATGGAACTTGGTGTGTCATCACCATCTGTTTTAACAAGTAGTATAAGTTTAAAAATAATGTCCATTTCCCTTCAGATCCCACAGATATTTTGTTTGGTTTTGAGAGATTTTTGAGAGAATCGATTGGGGACTCAACGTCGTAAAAATACGTTTTTCTACAAGAACGAGCATTTGTCTCAGACTCACCTGTCAAAAAGCAGCCACTTATTGTGTTTTCTTTTGGTTTCCAAGACTTCCTGTGTTTTCCATGTGGTGGTCAATGTATTTAGTTTGGGCCGGTCTCTGTTTTTTATTCCTGACAAAAGGGAGCCACTCGGACATTTCAGAATATCTTTTTCGGATCGCATAACACCAATATACTTTAATTTATAGTCCCCTTTTTTTGTTCCTCGACCAAAACATTTTTTCTTTGCCTGATATATCTTTCTCTCTGTTTTCAGCCATTTTCTCTGCCTCCTTTCTTCTCTGGTGAAAACTGTTGGGAGAATGGGCAGCATAAATCTGCCTTAAGATGTCCCATATGGAAGAGAGGAAATGTAGCTTAATACACAACATAGACATGCCAAAAAACACATCAATGTACTGTAAATGTACAGAAACACTCACACACATATACACACACACACACACTTTGACAAGCAAAAGCAGGATGGGAAGACCGGTTGGAGCAAGACACTGTGATTAAAGTATGATTAATCTGAATAACAGACTTCATTATGCTACTGTAAATCGATTTGTTTACACACATAAGTTTATTGTTCGATTTCCTCAATGACTCTTTTCATACTTCGATGAAATATACGGAATGTTTTTCATTCTTTCAACGTGTACACCTGTCTTATCTGGGATACCAAAATGGTATTTCGTCAACATTTCACACGTCTTCAAAGTGTTACATTTAGCTGACCAAGCCATGCTAATGAGAGCTGCTACTAAAGCTGAAGATTATGTACAAAGTTGTGAAATACCGTCTATTGTATGATGCATTACAAGGACATTGTTTAAAAAGAGGCTACTGGGTGTCTTAGTAGAAGTCCTTGATACAAGAAGAGCACTTTATTTGTTTTTAGGCAAACTCAATGGAACTAGCTAACATGAGCCTGTTAGCGAACACGAGCCTGTTAGCTAACGTGAAATGTACTAAGTATTACACATTAGTCGACCTAAATTTTAGTGTTTTTCTTTCAAAATGTTGCGAGCACAAATTGATTCCAACTTCACAGACCACCCGCATGCAAAATCATTTCTATCAAAATGATGGAAATGACTCTTGAAGGGGAATAACGTGCCTTGGAAGAGAATAAATAATTTAAGTACTGACTTGACAAAAACATTTATGGGCATCGTTATCTGAAGATATTAAGGATAAATAGCCGCCAATTCTTCCTCTTCTTCCCTTTTCGCTTTCCTCCTGCTGCATTGTTCCCATTACTCTTCTCCAGTCCATGAAGTGGGCTTAGTGTCTTCAAATTGAAAAATGTGCCCTGTGTGTGGGAAGTGAGAGAAAGCCGCTCTCTGCCACTTTAGGATATCATGAATGAGCCACAACTAGACTAGACTAAACTCGATACAGCTGCAGTTTGACTCAGGAATGGTGGATGGAAAGTGTGGTACTGATGGTGGTGGATTTCAATATTAATTCATCTTCAACTCTGACGTGTGTTTGGTGCCAAATTCGTGCCGACGGGTTTCCTCCTAAGAATCTCGGCCTGATGTTTTTCTCATTTGTTCATGACCAAAACCCTTTGTGACAAGCAAGGGAAATTGGTGTGTATATATTTTTTTGCAGTTGTCACAAAGTTCCTAAACCATATGGGAACACAACCCCGAGCACAGACTGATTTCCTTTGATCCTGGAATTTTTCG
>NW_027466869.1:1545000-1550000 GCF_046128005.1 Genypterus blacodes
ATATAGCACACATGGGGACGTATATACACACATACACACTCAAACACACACACACACAGGCACTTGCATTGCCTGTTCCAGGATGTGTGTTCTACATTTACCAGAAACTATTAACAATAAGAACAGTAACAAGATCATTATATGATTATTACTGTCTTGGCTAGAGACAGAAGAGTGAGGGAGACTTTAAATCAAGAAGAGGGCAGCGGAGGTCAGGACGAAAACAACATGAAACAAGGAAACAGTGATGGACGACCTTGAAGGGCTTTAAACTTTAAAGTCTCAACAGTTGTTAGACCTTCATAGGCTGCCAACTGCCGAAGCTGTAACATACACACACAAATACTCACAGAGAGAGAGAGAGAGAGTGAGAGAGAGAGAGAGAGAGTCGATATCTGTCAGTTCTTGACGCTGATGATGTCCAGACGATAATCACAAATAAGGTTCTTGTTAATGAATGTTAATGTAACTGCCTGTTTATTTTTTTGCCCTCTTGCCATTTGGGTTTGAAAACAAAAAAAGATCTTTTAAACATGGAAAAGGCAGACATATGAATTGATGCTCCTGCTTTTGCTCAATTGGTGGAATTATTCCAACTTTTGTTCTCCCTGAAAATCAGACCAAAGTTTCAATTTCACTGAAATGTGCCCCAGAACATAAACAGAGATCGATGATTTAAGACCATCGTTGACCATTTGAACCTACATCCACATACAGACCCAGTCTCCAGATGTTCATTGATAAACTATGGACCCCATTTGGCCAATCTACCCATGTTGGACCACAATACTCATCCTACTGACGGAGTGGCCTTCTCCCTAAACCTCACCGCTGCTTTGAACCTCCTGAAGGTTTCGAGAGAGACTTAGGAGCTCAGCTCATAATATGGTCACTGGTTAGCCACTAGCGACCACATTCTGCTCTCTGATGTTGCCTTCAGAGGCCCAGTGCAGCTGGCTGATGGTCTAGGTTTGGCTGAGCTAGGCTCTTTGTAGTGTGGCAGGTTGCAACGGCTGACTGGTCGAAATGCAAGAATGCTCCAGTCGCTGGATTTCTGGCCTCTAAAAGATTTTTTGTTATCATGATACAGGGCAGTGCGGCTTGAGATTGAAGCGTGGAGAATTAGTGTCCGACAATAAGAGATTCCTGACTTCATATATCAGTCCAAAGTGTTTTCGAAATGGAGTTAGGTGGAATGTAGACCCTGAATTGAATGCACAGCAGTGACCTTATTACTCAAAATACAAATACGATTTCTTTTCTATTCTACCCATGCATACGTTTAAATGTCATCTAGTAAATCTGCTACACGGTATGAGGCTGCACTTTTCGCATTTCATCCATGTTGTAAGAAGAAGACAGGCTCTGTGGTAGAGAGACCACAGGTTTTTCTTTCTGTGTCCTTGTTTGTAATTTACTAATAATCTACCACTGAACCATGGAAACTGACTTCAACAGCTGAAGGTTCCAATCAAGCCAATTTCAAGTTTGGATTTAACTATTTTGGTTCCAACTACATACTGTAGGTTCATAATCTTGTCATCCAACCGTTGTGTGGTCACAGTGTGCTGGCGCTCTGACATGCACGTGCACATGTTAAACCCCATTAGAAACCTTGTAACATGCATGCAAGGCTGAAAAACGTGTTTTTACAGCTGAAACAAATTACAAATTGAGGAGAAGATTTGATAAACTCTCTCCTCCCTCTTCTGACCTGCTACACCGCAGTGACCAGAACGTGCTGGGTGTTGTTTTGGATGATGGGTAGGTTCCAACCCCTGTGTAGCTCGGACCTGCAATTAAAGAAAATGAGAAATGGATGAATGCACCAAACTCTGCTCAAACAGGGGGCAAATTAAACTGATCTACTGACAAAGCTCAACCAATTTCAACGCTTAGCTGAGAAGAACAAAACAATAACGTGAATCAGGCTGAACCCCAGCATGGTCACTTCCTACCAATCCCATGTTGTTAACACAAATAAATGTGGGCAGCACAATGGCAACAGGGATCGGTTAGCATCACAGTGTGAAAATGAGCCTCAGCCTTGGAGAAACAAATGATTCACACAGTAAATATGTGGCGTCTGAGTCCAGTCATGCACCAAGGATATCCTGCCTGGTTTTGTTCATAGATAAATATAATAGAACAATTTCACTTGAGCTAGTTTGGGTCAATGAATCATGCCATTTGGTCAGTTGGTATTTGTGCTTTCACACCCTGAGAGAACCACACCCTAATCCGGTGGGTGTATCCAAACATATTACTGTAATCATTTCGGTTTGAGCAAGAAGATTCACGCTCACTTCCTTTCCCCTGTAACCCGTATCAGATGTTTTACTCCTGATACATCTTTGTCACAGTCATGGTCATAAACAGAATATTTCACATGTTGGTGTTTTCTGTTGGGCTGCAGGGAAGTGTGAGATCTCCCACCTCATTGACAGCAGGACAATTTAACACAAGGTTCAGCTGCTGCTGCTGCAGTGGTGTGAATTTCATCTTGTCTAAATATATATAAAAGACACAAATTCAACAACTCGGGAACAATAGCAATAAGCTGTCTTTGGTTTGGTTGAAGTACCCATGTGAATAAATAATCACGCCCTAATTTTCCTACTGACAGGATAACAGTTGACAGTCACTTATTCAGAACGCTGATACAATAAGCACAAAGCCTTGCAAGACAAGCAGTGTTGAGAGTACTTCAAACAAAGTAGAATTTCGAGGCAAAAGCCCAAGAAGCAGTGATTCTGGTTCTTTCAACATTTTTCCTTCAGGGTCCCACAAGGTGAACTTTTTTTCTTCTCTACTTCTGATATGACCCTGTGGCTGTAATTGGTCCAAGTGGGCAGTTTAGAACTCTTGCTGCCAATACGGAAGAACCCAGAATGAATCACGTCACCTACATACTGGAAGTGAAGTGCCTAAAGACTCAAGCTGGGCCAAATTCAATAAACAAACACCTCTGCGTTAACAGCAGATACCAGGGAAAGCGTCAGGGGAAAAAGCAATCTGAAGTGTCTCACCGAACAAAAACACACACCAAAATGTCAGTAAAAGTGCAACCAATGTGGAAAGAGCTGTAGTGACTCGTGTGTGCATTACTGACTGGAACTGCATGGGGAAAAGGAGGGCAGGGTAGATGGGTGCAGACAGACAGACAGACAGACAGACAGACATGGGTTTAGATTTGGTGTTTGGTTTCAGATTTGGTTTTGGTTTGGTTTCAGACGTGTCTTGAATAGTACTCTGAAATATGCCAGTGCATGAGAACATGATGGGATGCTGGGATCAGACATTCTAAGTACTGTAGAGTTAGTCCAATATTTGTTTTGGAAACTTGATATTCACACATTCCCAGTTTCCTCTGTCTTTACAAATATGATCTATGTAAACCAATACCAATGGCGAATTTAACCCCAATTTTAGCTTACGATAGATGCCTTATGATGTAATGCCTCTAACCAGCCACATACTTCATATGCTGCCTCCTTTTCATAGTGTGTTCCTGTGGGTGCAGGTATTTGTCAGTAATAGTAAAACAAACCCTTGGATATCTTTCAGTTTGTGATACCTGTATATACTATACAATGTAATGTACATAGCCAGTGATACTTACTTGCTTTTCATTATGTGTTCCTCAGGCCAGAGCATGAGAGCAGAGTGTGCCAGACAGAAATCCCGCTTTTCCCAGATTCCATCACTTAACATCCTTTTCCCAAACAACCGCTCCACTCTGCTGACAAGGGGGAAACTCATTCCACGGTTTGTTTCGAGTCTGAAAGCCTGTTGAGTTGGCCCTGCAGAGGCCTGTGATGTGCTAGTGATCAGCCCTGTCAGTACGGTGGAGGAACGTGGACCACAATGTTGAAGCCAGAACTTACTGTTCTGGAGTCAGAATCAACCTGTGGCAACAACGAACCTATAGTGTACATGTTAGACCTATTATTCATATGCCAACACTTATACTATACTGCAATTAAGGGAATATAATTTTTTGTTGCAAATGACATTGATTATGTGATTGTGAATCTATGTAATGAGGCATGTAAACATACATTCCATGTAATTCTGTTGACGTATACGGCTTCATCGCAGTATGGACAAATAATGTTGAGTGTATGTAAATGCAGCGATTAAACAGACTTTCAAGCTCCGCTGGCTTTCCTTTCCAAAGCCTGCTCCTCTTCAGCTTCATCTTCTCATTATCTTGGTTTGGCAGTGAATTTGAACCTTCCCTTCCCTTTACAGTAGCAAGCCCGTGTTTAATTACGTATTACACAAGATAATCTGTGAGTGTTATTAAATGTTACGAGCTGTTGTGCCGGCTGGTGCTGGTGCTTTACTGGCCCACCGCACTGCCACTAAAGCCAAGGTACTTAACTGAGTAGCTCCTTGTGTAAGCCAACACAGATAGACAGCAGCTGCAGAATTAACAGACGACTGTATGATTCTGAGTACCAGGCTGCTAGCTTTGATAATGTCTATGCTGCTTATTCATGCACTGTACTATTTGGAAGAACTTTCTGCCACTCCTTTCTGTCCCTGCTGAGGAGAGATGGTGCAGCTGATACAATGGAGACGGAATGAGAGACTGACAGTCCAAATGTGAGCTTTATTGGAGGGGGGATTTTCCTCCATATCCACAATATGGCCAATTATCCTTCCTCTTGCTCTATTTGTCATTGCTTGGGCCCCAACTGTCTGCTGAGGTATGAGGCATGTATGTGCAACCATGCTTCCCACCCGCAGATCCACTAGGGGCTGGATTCCAATTGTGTGTGAGCTCGGGTCTCTGCGGTGGTGGCTGATCATGTCATCATCTGTCAGCATCTTACTGTATGTCCCCTTCCTGGAAAAACCTGTGTGATTTGTAATAATTGCAGAGGTCGCCTGCGATCAACCTATTCAGTTACCTACGCTAGTTTTGGAAACAAATGAGTCATCAGATAACTTTAACGCTGTGTAAATGGGGTGAGTTTTTGGTGGCATATCAT